>NW_017537046.1:1616615-1655445 GCF_001853355.1 Bactrocera latifrons
AAAAAAATAAAGTAAAAGAAAAATAAAAATATAGGGAAAAAGAAACTTTCGAATTTGAATATTGTTCTTGGTTTTGCCGACGGAGTTCTCTTACTTTAGAATTTTTACATTTTTTGCTTATTGAATAAGGTCAACATTTTAAAATTTTCGGAATTATTCCATTAAAAGTAGTTTTATATATTTTTTCGAATTTTGGTGATTTTTTTTTTTTTTTTTTTTTTTTTTTTTTTTTTTTTTTTTTTTTTTTTTTTTTTTTTTTTTTTTTTTTTTTATACTCTAGCCACCATACTGCCTTATCGATATACTAATGCTTATACTAAAACTGTTCTCAAACTGCTCAGCTATAAAGCAGCAATGACGCATTCTAAAAATATGTGAAGCCCAACAAATTATAAATACATACAGTTAAGTGAATACATACATAAGTGAAATAAAGTTAAAAAAAAAAAAATTAAAAATAGCATTCCGAAATATTTAAAAACCCACTGCCAGTTGACTAATTAAAATTGTAAATTTATCTCAAAGGAACGTAATAAAAAATGGGACCAGAAAATATACAAAACGAAAAAAATTGTATTATACATGATCAAATAAGAACAAAAAGCACTTATTCTATTATTTCGTGCTTCGATTTTCTCACTCATTTCAAAGCAAATGTTTTCAATTTTTTTAACGCTTCATTCCAAGCATTAAACAAAAAAAAAAGCAACTTTTATATACATTTAAGGGCTTTTAAATTACACAAATACATTTTACTGCTTCGATTTCATTAGTTTTTTTTATTATTTATTTTGGTATTTTCGCTCTGCTATTTCCATGGTTAATTGGCTATAAAATTCATTGCTAATTTGCTGATACTAACAACTCAATTAATATTCTTTTTATATAACATAACTATATATTTACAAGCAATTTGTAATATAACAAGGTAAACCGGTAGATTACCGGTACGAAACCGGTTTTTTGTTGGATAGAAATCAATTAGAATTGCTAATTTAGGTCATAATACAAAGGGACTAAACATTTATAGGAATTTTGCACCAAAACAGAAATGGCTTATAGAGTGGCAGCCAGAATTTATTGCTTGGAGCTGGAACTAAAGTGACCAAGCTAGCTTCCTGATTACTCCAGCACCTTGCAATCAGAAGTGTTTGCTGTCAGAAAAGCCGCTGAGATAGCTAACAGCTCAGAAAACAACATACAGATTAATATAGACTTCCATATCCGAGCGGCAAATAAGCCAATAATCTCATTCATCGGATTTCATCATAGAATATCCTTAAAAGCACGAAGTGAATAAATTTAGCGGCTGCCAGAAAAGTTGCTGCATATATATGTACTAGATACCAGGCCACAAAGTAATTACGGGAAATGGGAAATTTGATGAGATGCCAAAAGTCACATCCGTCTGGCTACCGAACCAATAGAGAAAATACGGAAGTGTAATATGATTATTTCGAAATTGGCTACAGATTGATTATGGCGAGATGGCGATATCGCCAAGATCATCTACAAGAAAACTGCTTTCGCCCCGCTAATCCTGGTGATTCATATACAGCAAATGTTTCGGTAGATCTTCTGAGTATCTGACTTTATTTAGTATAATATAAAAAAATACAAACTTTGTACTGATGAAAATTATATTCAACCAAAAGGAAGTTCAATCAACTACATCTACCCTTCAGATTTCCTATTTTTCTTGTTTTTATTATGAAAGAGTTCATCGAACCTTAGTTGACTCAAAAATTAAAACGGTTAATTGAGTCAATTATTAAATGGGCTACAATGTTTGAGTCAATGAGTTAAATGTCGATTGGGATGCAAGAAATTAGGAAACAATAAGGGAGTCATTTAGCGAAATCCTGGCAATATAACCTTAATTGACTCAATTAGAGAAATTCTATTATTAAATATTCGAGCAATCTTAATACAGTCCAAGTGAATTGACTATTTTAATAAATTCAGATAGCGAATTGTACATTTTAATTGAGTCAATTAACAAAATGTCTATTTTAATTGAGTAAATTAGCGAATTGTCTAAACTGATTCTTTTGTTCAGGGAGCAATAAATGAGCTAATAATCTAATTAACTCGTCTGTCAATAATTGAGACAAGTAATTTGACAACTTTAATTGACTTAATTAGAGAATTGTCTATTCCGATTCTTAACTTCCGAAAGCAATAATTGAGTCACTTAGCGAAGCTCAAGCGTTAGTAATTAATTGAGTAATTACTTAAAGCATTGACTACTTTAATTGAGTCAATTATTAAGCTGTCGATCTTAATTGAGTCAATAAATAAATTTACTATTTTAATTG
Source organism: Bactrocera latifrons (assembly GCF_001853355.1). Taxonomy (NCBI): domain Eukaryota; kingdom Metazoa; phylum Arthropoda; class Insecta; order Diptera; family Tephritidae; genus Bactrocera; species Bactrocera latifrons. The sequence continues at coordinate 1,618,934 of NW_017537046.1, forward strand.
AGTCAATTAGCGTATAGTTTTTTATTATACATGAAATCAGAAAGCAATAATTGAGTCAGTTAGCGAAACTCAAGCATGCCAAGTTAATTGAGACAATTAGTAACTTGATTATTTTAAATGAGTCAATTAGCTTATTATTTATTCTGTCACTAATTCAGTGCTCAGCAAAATGTCTATTCGGTCATATTTATATACTTAAGTATCTTATATAATACTGGGTGTTACAAGCTTCGAGGCAAATTTAGCTTACCGCGTTCAATCTGTAGCTAACAAATCGAAAATACAACAACTACAAAAATACTTAGTATTTCATATTAATCACATTTACGCGAAAACGACAACCATATTTAATAAATTTCCCCTTACATAACATATGCAGCTGTTATTGGTTTCGTTGTTTTGTTTCTTGAAGCTTGCCATGTATTTGTTAATGTTGTTGTCACGCTTATTTATTGCTTTAATTTAACGAATTTTTTTTTTGTTTAATTTATGCAAAGAATTAAAACTTGAATCGGTTGGTCAATGAACTGCAGCCAACAAAGCAGAAAGCGAAGCCAAAACCTCCAAGAAAAAGACAGTAAAAGACACTTTAATGAAAAACACAACAACCACGGGGGATTAGCCAAAAACAAAAACAACAACCAAAAATTGCATTTTATAGTTGCTACTGTCAGCCTGCGTTGTTGGTATTGTTGTTGTACGTCAAATGCATTAGTTCGCCGCTGCAACTGCGGTTGTTGCAACTGTTTATTAGTGTGCTCTCGTGCTTGCTGCTTGCTATTGTTGTTGTTGTTGTTGTTGTGCTCATAAATTCTTGTTTAGCATAATAATATGCAAGTTGAGTTGTGGTTAATAGGAGAAAAAATTAAAAGCCTCGCAGCGCTGCAAATTGTATGCTGTTGCACAGGAAAGCCTTTTCTTGCGGCTGTTGCAGTTGCAAACACGGCAAAACTGTTGCATGTCCGCACACACACACGCATTGGCTGACTAGTGCTTTGAGCAGCCACATTGCGTGCAATCCGAGGAAATAATTACACGTTGCATGCCTTTTTCCGCAATGATTTTGTTCTTATTATTACTATTATTGTTGTTGTTGCTGCTGCAGGCTGTCTCCGCAATTGCCTCAGTAATTTACGCCGCTTACATGCCTGCACAATTTCTGCACATTTCTTACACTAAAATTGTTGCATTCTCGCTTTGCTTGTTGGTTGTTATTGTTGTTGCTGTCACATGTATTTGCCTTACGCACACAACGCTGCGTAGAAACGCTGTCAAATGCTGACAGTGATGTTGGCTGGCAGTTGGTGTGACGCACTCACGCTGTGGCATGCCACAAGCCGTATACGCAAACGAAAATGCATGCAACATTATCGTAAGCATACACATTTTTCCAACCAGCACAGCGGGTCAAAAGTATTACGCGAAAAACGCAAGAATTTTTTTCGTGTCACTTTGTTGCAAGTGCAACAAGTATGCAAGTAAGCGCAGATGACGCCGCCTCGCGCTCCGCCGATCAGTAAACGCGTTGCAAACAATTCGATTATGCAGCGACGAAAAATTTTAATGCTCATTAAAATTCCACTTTGCAGCAAGACGCTGCAACGGCAAGTTGCAACATTGGGAAAAAATGCGTGCAACAACGCAGCGTGCGGCAACACTGAAAAATTGCGTTGCGCCTTCAAGCAAACACAAGCAAAAACACACCAACTACAACAACCAACTGCAGCGCTGACAAAAGCCGCCTGACATTGTGTCGCAAAGATAAGAATTTACAGCTGAGCCGCCGCAGTCCCCCCAGTCTGCAGCCGTCAGCTCGAATTCTGTCAGCAACTGGTATTGCTTTCTTGCATTCACTTCTCTTTCCGTTTCCCTGTCTACTTCCTGCTCTACTTCTGTCTTCAGCACAATAATCAACTTTCTTTTTGTTTTTGTTATTCTTTTTGCTTTAAATTCGTGTTTTTTTATCGGTTCTCACTTGCTTTGTCTTTTATGCATCATTTATTGCCGGCTGCTGCAGTATCCACCGTGTGGCATACGCAGCGCCGAGATAAACGGCGCAACAACATTGTTGCAAATTGCCAATCGATTGAAATAGCTCAGCGAATGAGTTGTTGTACTTTGTCTTTAATCGCTTGTTTCTTGCATCATGAATGTGACTTTAATTTCAGAGCGAGAAAAACAGCGTTCGTTCTTAACTTCCATAAGAAAATGGAACATTTCTTGCAAAGCTGTATATATTTCTTCTCGACGATTCGTTAGGTGTGCAGTTTGAGGGTTTACCTCTCACAGGCTCCATTTCTTTAGCTTTATCAGTTTAGTTTTCTCGGTTATATTCTAAGTCTTATGTTAGGTTAGGTCGTGGGTTGAACCAAAGAAGATGAGTTCACTTTAACAGAAATTCGTTATTTGTTTTACCCATAAACTCCTAAGCGGTAGATGAGACTCAAATTGAAAGAAACTCGTTCTTTTTTGTTACCCAAAAGCTCTTAAAAGATTAATCATGAGACACTCATCAATCGACGAATCGTTTTGTGCTTAGCAAAAATTATTATGGCCATTAAAATCCATTCCGGCAACAACGCTGGATGCGCCAAAGCTCTGTCTACCGAGATCTCAGTCGAGTAAAAGCTGGACAATAGAAGAGAAAGTAAGCTGCGTCTACCGAGATATTTCTATCTCAGTCTAACTAAAACTGGGAAATAGAAGAGAAGCTGATTCAACCTCGCCTTCCTTCATGCTTGGACAAAAAGTGTCCGACAAAGTTCGTAGATAAGAATAACTTGGTTTAAGATTGATAAATCATCTCATACAAATTCTGGTGTTTGGTATCTTGTTAGCCATTGTCATATATGTATATGTATTCGTAGTCACTGCCGGGTTTCTCACTGCGGTTGATAACCAGTCTGGTAGCATAGTTTGGTAGGCGAAGTATTTAGCTCATACACAATTAACCGAACTATGTAAGGTACTATTAGAGACTCGTACTTTACTTGAAAAGCATTGATCTGCAGCCAAGTAAAGATTTTTTCTGCTCTTAATACTAAACTCGACCTTACAAAGGGCTTACTGATAACTGATCTATCAGTTACTATCAGTTAACTTGTGGTTAAAAAAATTGTTATGTACCGAAGGATGAAGTTTTGGTTAAGTTAACCAGATAACTGATAACTGACAGATACTTGTGAACCAGAAATTGAGAAAAGCCTTAAAATACAAGCACCAGCATTGTACATAATCCAACAACCAGCACGAATGTTATGTAAACACCAACAGTACTCAAAACAACCATCACAAAGAGGAAACATTATCAACCGCACGCGTCACTTGGCTCAACAAACAAATGCTAATATCAATGCAGCCGCAAACCGCGACAGTTACCCACCTTGCCACATTTCGGTTTGCATAAATAAAAGTTGCTAAATCTGCATGCCGTAAAGCACCGGTGCACTGGCAGTTGCAGATGGTTTTGTGAAAGGCACACCGTTTGCGGCCACCTCACACACATGTGACCGAAAGTACAACGCAGCACACCACATGCAACACAGTACAATGTGCAACATGCAACAGGATCATTGACGACAGCACATGTAGAAGAGGCGATAAGCCTAAAAGTGGAAACAAAACGCAGACAAAGCCAAACGAAGCAGTTGAAATGTATAGAATTAAGGAACAAACAGACAGAAAAGGTAAATGACTGCAGTAACGAAGGACGGCGGAGTAGAGACAGCACAGGGCACAATGGTTGTGCCACAAAAACCAAACCTTGTAGCGGGCCTGCGTGTAACCTTTCATGCTGCGCTTCAACAGCTGTTCGCAACCGGTTTTCAGATAAAATTTGGTTGGCGGCGACAGCGATAAGAAATGCAAATACGATAATGAGGGTAGAAGAAGGAGGAAAACAGTAAGAATACATTGTGATTACGAAAGACAAATGATACTTTTCGAAAGAGACCGAGTGCATGACATGAAAAGTGCATAAGCTGCAGCTTAAGCGTGGAACAATGGATGGATTGTAGAGTTTATGCTGGAAGACGACGCTTACGAACTATAAAAGCAAATGAACAGCAAGAAAAGCTGATCTAATGAGCTTAAGAATGTCAAGGGATGATGACGCTTTGTGCAGATAATAAACGTAAATACGGAGCGATTGAAGAACGAAGATTCCTTTTAAATGAAGGAGCTCATTTGTAGAGATCTTCTCTATCAGCTGATGCGCGGAAATGTTGGTTCAATTGTGGTTGGAACGAAAATGTTCACAAAACTGCGAAAACGTAAGAATCGATAGAGGTTTTCTTTGATTTGAGACGAGCAGACATTATAACTTAAATTCTCAGTACTGAGAACTATAAGAGCACCCCTTCAGCTTTCTGCAATCCTGAATATAGTATATAAAGTTGGCCTCTTTTTGTATATACACGAACCACTTCTTGAGTTTTTGAGATATTAATCTAATCTGGATTTTCGTTGAAATGTGCCAGGTTTTCAGGTTCCTTTCTCCTCAATTAGTTCATAATTTGTCAGAACCACCGATATCGGTTCACTATTGTGTTAGTTTCCATGGGAACTGATTGGTCAAAAATCGAGTCTTTGTATGGAAAACTTCATCCTGGACCACTGCGCCACGGAACATACACCTAGCGGATATCTTCTTCCCCCACACACTTCCGAGAGATATGGGAGCGGGATGGAGTCGCTGGTAAAGCGCTTTTCCATGGATGGCTTAAAGCTCAAATGGAAGTTTCGAGATGAAGCCTTCTGTCAGAAACTCTCAATAAGCTCTTGTTTTAGAGCCCATTGTAGTTTCACAGATTTCAGAAATCAAGGTAGGATCAGATGTACTTCTCCAAAGTGCGGGTTTTTTAAGAGTTGCCTGTACTCGCTCCGATGGCAGAGCTCTTATTCTTTCCTAGAAATAAAATCAAGCGGCTTCCATATTAAACTTCTGTGAGTGCCTGGATACAGCGGATTCGTCGGAAATTGTACAGTCGATGAGCTTGAAAAAAAAGGCCCTCATACCCAAATTCCATTAAGATGGGATGGGGGTCCTTTGTCGTCGTGCATCCGAGCCTTTACTTATAGGATTCCCGCGAGCTCAACTAGCTTCCGTCTGCAAACAGCAATTGTGCGGTACGAAAGGAACATGAAGGGTCCATTGAACCGCTAACTCTTAGCAAGTCTCAGTAATGATAATCGTCCTAACTGGATACTGTCCTATTGGCAATAATGCAGTGAGGCCGAAAATATTGCAGAACACAGCTTCAAATGTTTCAGATCGGTCCCCTGTAGCTTATATGTAGCTGCCAATATACGATGCCAATGAAATCAAAACATCACAAATTAGTTCTAGCCACGTCTGTGACAATCGCTTGAGTATTTTTCAATAATCTGCTCGCATTTCCTCAACAAATCTTCTTTTTTCATTTGGTTTTTAAAAGCATTTAGCTGTCATTAATTTTATTCCATTTCAAGTTTCATTGGCAAATAACACGAGTTCCTTCAGCACAATGCCTTAATACCATAAACTACCACATCAACTTATTCAAGTGTGTAGATTTATTGCCGACTTTTAATGCGTTTAATATTTAATATGCAACAATAACAGTAATATACAAACAAATGACAACGACAACAAAAATAATATCAGCTTTAAGAATAATTAATTATTTTAGTTTTTATTCGCATTTATTTTTTACTCAGCCAATAAAGCTGATGCGCGAGGCAGGAAAATAAAATGCGAAATTCACGCAGCTGGCAATGACTGCTGAACACCGCACAATCACACAATATAATGCCAATATTTACATATTCACGGGTATGCCCATGTTAATCAATGCTTGGTAACCCTGTAGGAAATTGAAGATAATTTGGGTTCAAGTGGAGGCAATGAAATCCGAAGAAAAAAAAAAAGGTTTTTTGAAGGAAATTTTGTATGTTGTGATATCGTATTCACTATATAAGTAAAAAATATACATTTACAGATTTTATTGTAATTTAATGATCAATGATTCAGTCTGAAAAGTATTTGATTTCCTTGCCCACGTGGCAGTTCTGCAGAAAATCTACGAAAATATATCGGAGTTTAACCAGGTTGGAACAGCTCAATTTGGATGACTCATTCCACCGAACATTCAACATAACCTTTCGAGGCGTCAGTTCTGGATTTGCGACCATTTGTTGAGCTTCTCCACGCTTGGACCATGTCCTTTTTCACACATTATTTCCGTATTTGATTCACTTCACAAATTTCATTAGTGGCTTGCGTGGCATTCTTCCCTTTCCTATACAAAAATTTAAAAAAACAGCGAATTTCTTCGTTATTTTCACTCATTTTTAAATAGCTGTAACTTTTTTTTCAATTGCCCCGAATTTTATCTTTTTTTTGTAAATCTCCTCTTTACAACACTATACGGTATGACATAATGTGATTAGTAGAGGACTGGAGATTTACGACTGCAACGATATCTGTTGACAAAATACGTTTTATGCGCGACTTTTTCGACTAACCAATATATTGGTTACCTTCACACTAACCATCGCAAAAATTTCCTACCGTCCACTTTTAGTGCGATTGCTCTGTGCATAAATGTATGTAAATGTACAGCTGGTCATAATTAATCGCTGCTGTTCGCATGCCGGCCCCTTGTGTATTCATCAAAATTTATAAATGCTAAATAAATTTGCTTTGTATATATGGATGTGACAACAACAACAAGCATATGAAAGCGAACTCGATGCGTGAACAAGCATGTCGTCCAAACACAAAGCCATATAATAAAAGTGAGCAACAAAAATAAATGTATATGCGTGTGTCAATATAAAATATAACTTAATAAAATAAAATAAAAAATAATAATTTCATATTCACACCAATGCCATTAATAACTGAAATGACTAACTCGAGTAAAAAGATTTTGTGCGTCTAACAGTGGTATGCTAATTTTTTATGAACACCGTCGCCGCAATGATTTATGAAAATGATTAAAAAAGTAATTGCGTTAACGCATTAACTGATTGGTTGTATTTTTTAATCATTTTGTTGCTTAATAAATCAACTAACTCGCTAATTGATAGAACTTTTTCATGAAAAAAAAAATCGTATGATTATTAATTTCTTATGTCAATAACAATGTTTAATTTAATTTGTCTAATATTTCAATTTTATTTATTTTTTTGTGGGTAAAGCTGTGACAATATAGACGATAAGCTAGTGTAAAGTCTGCTGAGAAAAAACGAAACCAGTGAAGTCAATTAAATATGTATCTTTAGAATGGAAGTGGGAAGAAGCTCATATTTGTTGTACAAAGTAATGCTTAAAGTTGCATTTTCTATAAAGCGAGGAAATGCACTATCAATCTAACAATGAGATCATACTCAAACCCGTTTTGGAAAATATAACTTTTTTAAAGATCTAGCTTGATCTTCAGATTTTATATAAATTTTCGGCTTCTAAAGTAGAAAGAAAAAGTTGGTCAAAAACTTGGAACCCTCAGGGATTTTTATGCTTCATTTATAGTCTCAGAAATGGCTTATCTTTCCAGTATCTCCTTCTTTTCATACCCCGAATACGGTATACTAGGCTGATTGCGAGACTTTAATCCGCTAAACCCAACCTACTCTCATCTCATGTCTTTCCCACGGGATCGCTGGACTAAGTCTTACTTCATGAGAGAAAAGAAGACATTTAAGTCTCCTCTATTGTGCGGACTAACTGACGCATAATCTGTTGTAGATCAATCAATGTTATCGTAATTAGTGCTGCTTCGTTGATAATTTTTTAGCAAGACAGTCAACCTACGGGGCTTTTGCACATGATTTTGACGAATCTACATGTTCTTAAGGCATTCCATCCTGCACTGATTCAAGTGTCAGCCCTTTCTGTAACTTCATTGTGTATCGTTTTAAGTGACTTCCATATTTCTTATACTTGTTCGTTAGCACTTTTGTAAATTTTATCAGTTTTGTCGTTTCACGGAATTCGTTTGTGGCCTGGAACCCAGTTATATCAGCCGCTTACCTGTCTGCAAAGACTGCCGCCTGAAGCATACTGTAGTGTTCTGTAACCATGAAGAGTCGCCTGTCAATAGTTTAGTCAATAAATTCTGGGTCCTACTGCAGTAGTCATTTCTAGTGTTGTTATGTTAGGGTTTACACACGTCCTTTTCTCCTCAAGAAACTGCTCAAAGCCGTCGATATCTAACGCTATTGTTTTCACAAGCCATACAAACTGACCGATTAAGTTCTTCTACGAAAAAATTTCTAGGAAAAAGTGAAAAAATTGGTTCCGAGGCCGTTCGAAAAAAGTTACTCAAATGTAAAGGAAAAAATTTTCGTTCTCCGAAGTCAGATATTTGCAAAAGTTTTGAAATATATATTATTTTCCCAATAGAGTGTTTTTATCTCAGGGATCCTAATAACTTTTAAAGCCCATTATTTGTTAAAGATTCCATATACTTCCAAGGTGTGTTTTTCCTCCAACGAATAAGTACCAAACAGGTCGACAACTCTGTCTTCAACCTATCGCGTTATCTACCAAACAACAAACCTATTACGCCTGAAAACTATTAGTTTGCGATGGTCTATGGGGTGGACTATGAACCGAGAAGAGCATGCACTCTCTGTAAATCAAATAGCACTAACCATTTTAGACTCTCCCAGCCTAAAAGTCACATCTGTGAAACACCTTACTGCTTAAGGGATTACCAACCTCACCTGCTGTTAAGTTGTTGTCATAGTTGTCTTTATTTAAATATCATTTAATAGAGGCGTTATGTATACAACAACAATTTACAACAATCTCGTAATCCGACCAAGCGAGTTGAATGACATTAGCGGTAAAGTGCAGTCATTTGCTGATTGTTGTTTGAGCTGAGCGCATCTCTAATTTCTAATTTGGGGTGTTTCAGGTTTTCATTTTCAACTTTTTTGTGTTATCTTTATATATATTATAAAGGGTGATCCATTTCGAGCTTTCTTACTTTGTTGAAAAGAAAAACACGGATCTTCAAATTTAATGCGGAATGTTTTTTATCACACTATAGAACATTATTGGCGTTTATTTTTGGAAGATTTTCAAAAGTTGGCCGCGGCCTACCGTCAGATGCAATTTTCGGTGATTCGTTCGAGCACAATCTCAGGCATCAATATAGTCGGTTATCATGTCGCATAATGGTCTTCATTGACGGTTACGTTCTCAACGGCATCATTTTTGAAGAAATATGGACATATGACTCCACCGACCCACAAACCAAACCAAGCGGCTTCAGTTCTTGCCGAACAACTCTGAAAAATAACATGACAGCTTGACACAACTCACCGTGAGCTGTCGAAAAAGGCTATGGAGAAGTACTTTTACTTGGGTCACCCGTTATATATGTATAAAGGAGTTAAATATTTGCTTTCCTACTTTTTTCAGCATTAATAAGATGCCTCTGCAATTTTCTTCCACTCTTTTGCTTGTAATGCACACTTTGCTTAGAAGTTTTGATTTGTTGAAGGGCTCCAGCGTACCTGCTCCTTTCTCAACACCAGTACAACAACAACAATCGCTTTGTCTTTTATTTTGCGCTCCATTTCTCAAAGGAATTGCGGAATTTGCCATTCAAGACAACTTTTGTGTTGTCACCTTTACTTTGGCCAACAAATCTTACTTATTAGTAACTTTTGCGTGAGTGTGTGTGTCGGTGTTTGTGACTGGGGAAGTGCAGCGGCAGAGAGTGCCGGCAGTCATTTGTTGTTTCTCAGCGGCTTTGTCTCATTTTGACAGGTATTTTGTGAATTCATTGGGCGGCGCGCTTTGCTTTTTCCTTTGTTGTTGTTATTACGTTGCTTTTTTGTTGTAAGTATCTTACTTTTGTTGTTGTTACTGTTATTCCTACGTCTTTTACAGGTATGCGTATAAGAATGTTTACAATTTGCTTTGTTTTATTTCCGCACTGTCGCATTGTTGCTGCGAAATTGCCACTGTTCTATTATTGTTATTGTTGTGGCGACAACTCACTTTTGTTTTTGTTAATCGCTTTGTGTTGTCCATCAGTTTTATTTGACAAGTCATTAAGAATGTTGACATTAACAAGCCGTAAGATTTATTAGCGGTGGCGATTTAGCGACGCGACGCAAGGCCTTGCAAAGTGCACTCACACACACACGCACACATGCATACTATATATAGTAATATTTCGCTGTGATACCCGCCACAACTGCAGCTTGCATTTTCTTCACTGTATTTTCGCTTTCCTGCGCTGCGGCGCTTTGACGAACTGTCTGTTCCTCTGTCTGTCTGTCTGATTGTCTGACTGCTTGGCTGGCCATGCTTTCAGCCCATTTTTACTTGTCCGCCTTTGAGACCAGGAAGTTTTTCGCAACGCCTCAGGTTTTCCTTATTTTATTTGCACATGTGCTCACTTATTGCTCGGCTGTTGCTTTGTTGCGACTTTGATTGATTATAAGCTCACTAGCTAACTGTTGAGCATCAGCTAAAGAGCCATTCACTAAACTATAGATCATTTGCTTGCATTCACTCAAAGTGCTTAGTGTAGTAAATCAGCTGCAAAGCAGGAAAATGAAATAAATGAATCATTACCAAGCGTCTAGTGCAGCTAGAAAACGAAAAACTGTAAATGAAAACATTTTTAGTGAGAAAGCGATAGAATTAGCCCGCGGAAGAGTTGCAGAGCTTTTTTTCATAAACCGATTTCTATAACCAAATAGATGTATGAGAGAGTGCTGAGAGTACTTTTGAATCGCGGGTTAAAACGCATAAGAACTTGTATAAAAATCCATCTCATAATCATAACTGTTATATGCATAGATGAGTTCTACTTCACAACAGCTTTATTTTAGATTATTTTAACCGTAGGAGAATACAGTTATGTATAGTAAATCATGCAAGTGAGGAAAGTTCTCTGAGCGCCATTCAACATTTCAACCGAATAGTTTACGTTTAGATTTACTGGGTATCTGTCTCATTTATCACTTTAGCCACACTGAAGTCCAGAAAGACTTTAAAGTCATCCCAATTTAGCCGAAGTCAATTTTTCAAGCATCTTTTCAGCTGGACAAGTTATTATGAGCCTCAGTTGAACAGCCGAATTCCTTGAAATGTTTAGATCTTTTTAGAAGAGTGAAAACGAGTGGCGTGCTGATTTAAAGTCCGGTATAACCGCATAAGCGTTGTCTACGCCAATAAAGAAGGAGAAAACATAACCGATTAAAAACTCGTATTTCTGGTGCTTGTTCTTTATCATACCGAATAATCAAGTTTCTAAACAAAAGTAATATTTTATCTTGTGATACATAACTTATAACCTTTCGACCATTAACGTCAATCTTTCGGGAATTCGCTAATATCTTGTGATTATTAAAGGACGAACGACTTTGCGCATTGAAATATCTGCGATTTTCACGTTCAAGTTTCATGCAAGAATTTATATTTTTGACAACTGTATAAAGGAAGACACGTCTTCTCATAACAAGGTCTTCATGACTATCCACCACCAATATTCTCCCTTTGAAATTGTCAATTCCGTCAGGATTCGCGATACTACTACATGAATACACAAGCCCTCGGTAAAAAAAAAATTGACTAATACCGTCAATCTCTGTCGTGTCTCATACATTTTTTTACGATTCCTTGCACCTTGTAATTATGTAATGTGAATTAGCTTACTACACCAAAATATCTTCATCTTTATAACCAAATTTCATACAAGAATCAAAAATTTTGCCCATCTTATAAAGGAGACGCGTCTTTCCTCAACACAAGCTTTCTTAAATAGCCGTCCTGCCTCGCGCGAAATTAGCAATTCCGTCAAGAACTGCGTCTCGACTTAATTGCTATGCAAATTTTCTAAGCTCAATTCAAAATCAACTTGACCTAAGAGCCACCCAGCGTCGTCACCTTGAACTCTACTCTACGCTGTTTGCCGACGATGCCGCTACGCACCGTTTAGTTCGCCAATAAAGGCGCCAAACTATTTAATATTCCGCTTGAGTCGCAGTAATTATACGCGGCAACGAAGCAAACAAACTAAATGATTGACAGAAGCTGCCGAGACGCGTCTCCCGGATGGCAGTGGTTAGCGGTAGCGTGTCGATTGATATCAAATATCCAGTCTGTCAGGCCTTAACAGAAGAATCGAAGCACTAATGGAATTGTGCAGAATGTGGAAAAACGTTCGATGGAGACCAAAGGAAGACGAAGATGAAGAAGAAGTAGAAGTGTAGGCATTACTTATGAGCGGCAAGTTGTGAGCGACGACGTGTTGTGAGCGCTGCGGAGGTAAAAGTAAGTAGAGTGCGCTGGGGGCTGCCGAGTGGTAAGGGGGCTTAGCGGCTACCACCTGTTATGCAGCGCCTGTGCGGATAATCACATTTCCGGCAGTAATTAAAATCTCGCCGAGCGAATTTATGTGACAAGCGTGGTAATAAACTGTAAGCTGAGAACTTGCTAACGGGATTTGTACGCCGTGCGCCAAAGCAAAGCGAAGCATTGATTACATGCAGTCTAACATTTTTGCAACATGCCGCCATGCCTCCGCCGCGCGGCCGCTTTGTCGCGGAAAATTGTTACGTCATTTTTAATTAGTTCGCTGGTGAGTTCTGCGCCGTTGACTGAACTCATTGCGCCGATAAAAATAAATTTAATAAAATTATGCGGCGCTCAGATAATTTCCGTTCATGTTATTTCCAACACACACAGACGCACGCACATACAAAAGCGCGGCATTTATTATTATTATTTTTTTTTTTTTTGCGGAATTGCTAATGTACTTGCTGTGGCAAGTGAATGCCTTAAGTGCATAAATAAATGTGAATTTGTGTGTGTGTGTGTCGTAGAAGTGTGGTAAGTGAATGCTTGCGCGGCTGAGTTGGCTTGCTAATTTCGTATGCAACGCATGCCACGCGATTCCAGCCAATAGGCCATGCAGCTGAACGGCATTTAATGTTGTGGCATGCAACAAATAGCCGCGTTGCGCTTGTGTGTGCTTGCCGTGGCTGTACGTTTGCAGGAAAACGTCCATTTGTTGGGTGGAGCGAGTTCATCATAGCGGCATACTAAGAATGCTCCTTCAACCGCTTCCACACACAGCCCGGCCGCCGGTTTCTAATGCCACTCTGTGTTTGTATGTTTTTCCATGTAAGCGAAGACACTTGTCGGACGCACTTAAACGCTTCCGCCTTTGCCACACTGGCGACTCGACGTAGCGTAGCTTATTATGCGCCACGCCATCTCGGTTGCGCCGGGAAAGTTTGGTGCAAGCAAAAGCAGTTACGAAGTCGCCAGGGCGCATAAAAATAAATAGCGCTGAGAAACGCTCATTTGACTCGAATGTCGTCAGCGAAATGCGGTGCAGTAATAAAAACTTGCGAATAAATACAGGGTGCTCCAAAATGGCGAGACATATTTGAATCGGAAAAGGCGTGGAACAGCTCTGGCGAAGTGGAGAGGTAGCGATGCGGAGGCAAAGTATCGTAAGAGAAAGTTGAAAACAAAATAATTACTGGAAAATCAGCACGAAAGTTCGATGAACTGGGTTTGACAACGGTTCAGCCATTGATCCACCGTGCAAGTCAGCTTCAGCGTTACAGTTTTCCGGTTAGAAGGTTTTCAATTATCAGCTTCAACAAAAACTAGGATGTAGAGTCCGAAGAAGCTGATATTAACCTAGTCATACGATCAATAGAACAAACCCATAGTTAGAGAGAGAGAGAAAAGTAAAGTTAGAGTAGAGAAAATTACATTACCGTATGCGCGGAAGAATAAAGAACTTTTCTGGAAAATTCAGAAGCGACAATATTGAAAGTCGAAGTTATAGGAACACTAACCCTACAAGTTCAATAGGTATATTAGCGGCGTAGCTAAAGATATGGACGACTCAACTTGATTGTCGGTCACTAGACGGAAGTTAAAAACCTTGAACTTCGGTCAACTGGTAAGACCATGCGTCCAAATCAATAGATTTGGCAGAGATTCGAAACTCTTTGTCGATACATTAATTTTGATGTTTCTTTTGGAGAAGTGGTATCTTCGGGCTCTCTACTCCGGGGATTAGACGCACACAATAACCTAATGAACTAATAATAATATGGGTTAACCAAAAAGAACATCCGTCTGAAACAATAGAACTGTGAGAGGCTTCAAACCCTTGGTCGATATTCTTACGAAGTAGTTTGTGGGACTTCAATTGAAGATGTGGAGTCCTCGGGATCTCCAAACCGGGTGTTAGACTCAAAAAGTAATCCTAATCAACAGAACTGTGAAACTCGAAACTCTTTGTCGTTACATAAGTATGTAGCGCTTGCTCCAAACCAAGTACTTTTTGGTGCTTCAACTGAAGAAGTGGAACCCTTTAAATCTCGGTCCGAGGTTTAGCAGCAGAAAGTGTCCTAATCAACTAATAACATAACAGATATCAAACAAATATTCAGAAACCTGAAGTAGAACAACAAATTTCGACACGTTTCAATTGATTGAACGATGCTTACTGATTCTCTAATAAATAACCTCAAATATACACGTATGTGACAAATATTATGCCATAAATAATGGCAAACAAATTAATAAATTAAACACATGCATATACATACATATGTATGCATTTACAAAAACTATGTGCTAAGCGCAAAGGAAAAAGCCTTTCGCTGCAAAGTGCCACTGCATGCCACACGCTGCCTAGAATTTATAAATAAATACAGCACGTAGCAGCGTAGAAACGGGCTTTATGGCCGGCCGTTGGCTCGTCACCGTCGGAGTTATCCACTGACAGGCACACTGTTGCCTCAGCTGTTTCCGTACGAATAACTCCTTAGCGGAGCTAAAACACATGTACATGTGTGCTTCTACATATATACGCTTTACTTTGCCCCCTTATAGCCGCGCAGTCGCCACTCTTTTCTTTAGCCTTGGCGCAGACCAACTGTGCGCAATTCTATCCCCAACTGTGTGTGACTGAAGGCACTTGTACTATGGATAACCGTTAAAGTGCAGCTCACTTCGCCTTTTTTCATGTAGTTTAATGTGCATATGGGAGTGTGTGCGCTTAGAAGACTTGGTGTGGATGATTTCAAAGAGCCAAGTAGGAAATGATTTTACAATTTTGATGATGTGGTGTGACTTCTACGAAGCTAGTCAAAATGTAGTTATTTTTTAATTATGTAAAATGTTATAGTTGTTTCCACTTTGTTTTTTTATGTTAAGTTAAGTTAGGTTACGTTACGTAAAGTGAAGTTATGTTATGTTAGATTTGGTTAAGTTTATGTTTAGTTAAGTTAGTGTTATATCACGTTAAATTATGTTAAGTAAAGTTACGTTACGTTATGTTATGTTAAGTTCAGTTACGTTATATCACATTAACGTTGTGTTTAGCTCCTTATATCAAGTTAAATTATATTAAGTTAAGCTACATTATGTTAAATTAAGTTACGTTACCTCTTAAAATAAGGTTAAGTTACGTTATGTTGTGCTAAGTTCAGCTACATTATGTAATATTATGCTACGTTAAGATACGTTATGTCAAATTAAATTTAGCTACGTTGTGCTAAGTTGAGTTACGTTACGTTATGTTATGGCAAGTTAAGTTATATTAAGTTAAGTTACGTTATGTACGTAGTTTAAGCTACGCTATGTTGCATTATTTACATTATGTTAAGTTCATGTTACGTTAAGTTAAGTTATATTAATTATATGGCATGTTATGTTACGTTTATGCCGTGCTTGTGCATAAAAATCAAAATTTTTAAGAAATAGAGGATATATGTGTGTACATACTGCTCTCACGTTCCCGATTTCTTACCATGTCTGCTCCGTTCCTCTCGTAAGCCATTACTTTTCCGTGTGTCAGCTACTTGTCGTCGCGCACAAGTGCAATTACAGTTAGCTAGCGCTCCTCCGCACGGACTCATCTCTTTTTTGTATGCATTCCAATGTTTTTTTTATTTTTATTTTCCTCTATGTTTGTGTTGCATGAGCATTTTATATGTTAAGTACATGGCTTCGTTTTTATGTCTATTTTCTAAATGCCATAAAAAATGTGCATTTCATAATCGTGATGAATTGCACCCGAGGCTATTCAAAGGCGTTGCGCCTGCCTAGCGGCTTATTGCAGCTGTCTCTTGGAGCCAACCATTTGTACATACCTAGAATAGACAGACAAAATAGAGTTGTCGGACGAGTTTTTAATCTATACATATGTATGTATATATGTATGTATAGTGTATGCATGTTTTGTTGGATCTATTGAAGCAGAAGAATAAGCGGCTGCGAGCCAAAATGCTGCTGACAGCCAACAGGTGACAACTGACAAGTATTCGAAGCCATGTTGTATGCCACATTAGCTTGCTAATTGCTGATGGGTGGTAATAAGTGGAAGCAAGCCAGGTATTCTAAAGGATAGTTAAGCTGCAGGAAAAATTCCAAAGTTGCTTTGAGTGAACTCTATAGTACCAATCCGTCCCAGTTGACAAGTAATAAACATATTTTTATCGAAGAACGCACGAGTTTCATAACTGGTTTTCGCACCTAAAAATACAAAAAAAGACTGCAACTGATCTTTAGAACAACTCCTCACTAAAACATGACACCTTAGAGGCAAATGTCTCATTCCCATGTCGTAATTCTTACTCGGGTTTCTAACTATACCTAGAGTCATTGGCTATGCCATTCGCTTTTTGCCATTGCCATTCCAAAGTTCAAAGATTCAATTATGTATTGACCTTAAGGATACAGTTCGTTTTCCCACACTCTTTCAGCGTTTACAAACTTCGCCTCAGTCCACCTCATTGCACGTGTCCCGAACCCTCGTCGCGCTGTGCCATGTCAGCTTTAATCACATCTGGACCAAACCAATGCCGTCGGCTAAGCAGCGCTGAGATGCTTGACGACTTCAATGCCGGTCTGTCATTACGAAAATCAATTTCCGGTTAAGTTTTTTTTTTGTTTTCATTCAATTACTCTGCTTCTTTCTTTGATTCTACGGTGTTATTGCTGTTATTGTAATGTATTATTGTGTTATTGTTTGTCTGTTTTGGGGAATGAGATTTTGTGTTTTCATTGTTGCTATTGTTGTTGTTGTCGCCATTGGTCACGTTTACGCCGTTTGTTGGTTTGCTGTTACAATTGAAGTCGCTTTGGCGCTCGAAGTTTACGCTCACTTTAAAGGCAGCCAACTTGTAAGGCGGCTCGGCAATTGTGGTAATTAGATTGCTTTGCAATTGTTGGCACTGAGCAGGAAGCCGTGGAAAATCCCAAATAAATAACTTTATTACATATTACAAAGAAGTATTTTCAATAAAAATTTTTTAGTTATTGTAAGAATAAAAAGTTGTATTCCTCACAAGCTTTGTAACGAACGGAAGCCCGGTATGAGCTTGTCATATTTGTGTTTTTTTTTTTTTTTTTTTTTTTTTTTTTTTTTTTTTTTTTTTTTTTTTTTTTTTTTTTTTTTTTTTTTTTTTTTTTTTTTTTTTGTTTGTAGGAAATTGGGTCAAAACAGCGAACACATTTATATCCATATGCATAGACTGATATGGGCCTCATTTTAGAAAATTCAATTTATTTTAGAGACTATATTGAAAATATACATTTTCAAGGAGCAAATTGGTTTTCGATGTTCTTCTTGTTCGCTGATCTGATGATAGATCAGGTGAGAACCGCTAATGAAGTAGTCCAAACTAATGGTATCTAGCCCTCTGGTGTCAGATCGGTCATGGTTTTTGTGGACAACTATTCACGGTTTGTTGTCGATGGGTTTCCATTATTTCGTGTCGGATTTATGATGGAGCTAGGCATTCTCAGGGAAAGTGGAAACCTGTTATAAGGCAGGTCCATTTTTAGCGTACACTCACTAAAAGCTGGGTCGTAGATAGTAGGTTTTTTGTTCTGTTCTTGTCATTTTTCGAACATATCTGCTTTGTTATCTTACAGCTTGTTGATGTGCTCCTAAAGAGTATTGTACTTATTTACACCGCCTCGGATTTGCCGTTTCTAGCTTTGCGAACTCGTTTGCCTTTGGAACCCGAATTAGGGACTAATGGAGTTGACCAGCCAGTGAGCTTAAAACCCTCATTCTATTGTTGACTACGTAGGAATAATTCTGTTGTGTCGACAACACAAGTAGTGTTCATTGCCTGACTGTCCAATATGGTTGTTTTCTGTATCCTCCCGTAGATATTCAATAGAACTTCAGCTTGGAAGATGCTAGTTAAGTTTGGTAGGTGAATAGAACACCCCTACTTCGCAGTGCACTTTGGATCCGTCGACATAGACAGAGGTAGTATCCTCCGAATCTACTAAACCTCCTCCCCATTCACAACTAGAGGGATTCCTCACCTGAAAGTAATAATCGAAATCTAGACCTGGGAGGATATAGTATGATTAGGTGTGATGTTAGTATTCTAATAAGCCAAGGAATATTTTAAGATCAAGTAAAAATTGAGAGTAGATGCCACAGAGCAGCCACTCTCGAGATTTCAATAAAACTCCGGGGTTGCACTGAGGTTCACTAACCGACAAAGGCTTGTCTTCAGACGCTTAATTCTATCTAACTAATAATTATTTAATTAACAACTAATAATGGTATTAAAAAATATTACCAGTTGCTCATAATTCGCAGTATTTTTTCTTTTAGCAATTTCTCGGCTTATTTTCGTTGTCATGACAATTGATTAAAAATTACTTAAAACCAATTCAAAACCACAATTAATTTTTTCCCAAGCCCAAAAGCACCACATCAAACCCTTAACCAAAAGAAGCACTCCACAGAGGCATCTCTATGCCAGCAGTGCTTCTTAATTCCTCGACCGTCTCGCTTTTCGTCTTCAATGCGCGCACATAATTCCCTCAAGGTATTGTTGCCCTAATCCAAGCCTTAATAAATTGAAGCAGCAACAGTCGAAGCATTTACGCAACCAGATGCTTATCAAAGTACGACAACAACAACCACAGCAACAACATGACTATGCGCCAAGCAGACACACGCGACGACAAGAACTAGATAAGACCGGAGCAGACAGAGATTCCGAAACACACACACACAACAGCACGCACAGCCAGCTCTAAATCCACTCCAAAGCAAGCCAAACACGCAAACCCTCGTGCAACAAATGTACTGGAGTACTACACTCGTGCTTTGCACTTTTCGCCTAAGCAGCCTGTGGCATTCATAGGCATCGTAAATCGCCAACGTGATGAGGCGAAGATGTGACGAAGGCGGCGGACGGACGGTCACAACGGCAACGGCGGCGCTTGACGACGGCTGGAGCACCAACAAGCAAGCAACAGCGGCCGATACTGCGAGATACGCACAGATTCAGATATTGAGCACCAATGGCAATGCCGATATCAACGCGTGTGTTGCATGCCACAGTGATACATCGGCAAAGCGCGCGAGCGATATGCATTTTGATAAATATTCTACGATTGTATATCAAAGGCTAACACAGCGGCAGCGCTTGTTATTGCTGCCGATGCCATCGGCGCTGTTGTTGTTGGTGTTGATGATGAGCTGCAATCTTTATGCGCGTGTAATCGTCACGGTTGCTTAGCCGCACAAGCCTTCGCCAGCCGAGCAAAGCCAAGCCAACTCGCGCCATGTTCACCCTTTGAGAGATTGAAGCAAAGGACTTGCGGCGGTATTTGCTTATTGCTCCCTTATTGTATCTTGTATACCATACATTGCTGTTGCATTTTGTTGCTGTGTTGTTGTTGTTATAAGCGTAATCGCATTTTAATCCATTTATTTCAATTTCACGCCAAAACCGATGCAAATTACATTGGTTCACATTGGTTGGCGGGCGCCAAAGGCTGCTGTCAATAAAAAAAAAAAAACAACAATAACAAAATTTATGTATGCAAAAAGTGGAGACGCGAATTTCGCTGGCCATAATAGTGGATTTTCGGTTGAGATTTAGTGGTGCTGAATGAGCAAAGACTGTAAGCAGACTGGCGCTTTGTGGACAATACAGATTTCCTTAGGCGTTTAACTTCTACTCCCGCCCGCCAGCTCGATGGGATATCTGAAGGTGAGCATTCAAGTGTTTAAGCTTTGACCGCACAAACACGGGACATTCAAGCAGGAAGTGTTGAGATGTTTACACCGAGTGTTCTACTTCTGCAGCGGGCGTCCGGATTTTCAACCTTACAGCATGGGCACCGATGGGACAATGAACTCTCATATTTCTAGTTAACCGTACTAAGAGATAGCATACTGGATCTCTTGTCGTCATCTTGTTGCCAAAAGGATATCGCATGAACTGATGGTGTTTCAGAGCTGATCAAGCTCCCACGAAGCCCAGCTATCCACAAGTAGAACGCACGAGGAGATGAAAGCAAAGGCCTTTTCCATTCTACTGATGGTGGAGCTACACCTTTCCTTGCCAGTTATTTGCGATTTCGCTGTGGCCTCGAACCCACACTAGTCTTATCTCAAAGTGACTCTTTGTCGCTAATAACGAGATTGAACATTTTTTAACCAGCTTTGAACGCACGGTTAGTGAGCTCTTGACTAGTATCACCGACTTGCTATAGGTTGGATAGTCGGTTCTCAGAACGGTTTAGTCGAGAAGTCTGAAGCTCAATATTATAGACAATTCCTGACAATATACCGTCCACTAACCTTCCCTAAAAGCCCCCCCTTTATGTCATGCGCTAAGAAGTTCACTGCCCCTCTACTCCAACGGCTTCTACCTGCCCACAACTCACTCACAGCTATGTGAGAGGAGAAAAAGCAGCCAGCCAGCAGTTCGATTTTGTGACTCTATAATCCGAAAAATCCGTTAACGGATTTCCGAATAATCAGGTTTTCTCTAACCCAACTATTCAATCATAATTATTTTGTTATAACAGTGTAAAATATTCCCCAAAATACTTTCGGATATGAATCCGGCTCATTCCGATATCTTGGACCCACCTGTAATGAGAACACTTATTTCCAGCTTCGGTAGATGAAATGCGAAAGCACGTTTGCAAGTAAAATTATTTTAAACTTCGTTTTTCAAAGTCGTTAAATTAAAGCTTTGGCCATATTTCCCCACTTCATTGGTCGGTTCGTTAATGAAGTTGTTCCATTCATTAAATCACGCCCTTTTATGGCACTGACGTTGTTATTATTGTTGCTGCGGCTACCGCTGATGCATTTAAGCAAACCATTTATCAGCCAAAAAAGCATTTTCCAAACACAAAGCACCAAAAGCAACAACGCAAAGCCACCAACTCACCGAACTTGCTGTCATTTGAAGTGCCAGCAAAGCCTGGGTCCCTGGGTCGGTGTCAGCGTTATGGCCATAGCCAGACAGTTAGCAATGTTTGCGCGCATTGTTAATATTTATATGCGAATATAAAAGACACTTTAGTTGGCAACGCGGCCAGAGCAACAGCCACAGCAACACAGCAACAACAAATGAGCGGCAGCAGACGGACAGCAGCAGCGCTGAGCGAACGCATTTGTGCATTTCAGAAACTTTGTAATTAGCCATAATTCACTGCGGTGGCTGCAACTGTCGCTGGGACTTTGGACACACCGAGCGACTGTTGTTGTTGTTGCTGTTGCAACAACACTTGGTTTTATTTCGGTACGTGCTTCAAAGCCGAATTGGTGGTGTTGAAACAGACAGCACCAACAACAACACCAGCGCCTGCAACACCGGCTTGAACGGTCTGGCGGCGGCGAGTTTCGCTTTCGCCGCCACGCACACAGGCGCAGCCTAATCTACCTGACTCTTTTATGTTTATGTTAATGTTTATTTTGTTTTATTTATTTTTTCCGTTGCGTTACTGCCGTTATTAATACACTTTTATTGCTGCTGATGTTGTTGTGGTTGTTGTTGTTGTGCCTGTTGTGTTTGCCACAAAAACATTTAAATCATTGTTGACGCTTGAAGCTGCGCTTCAGCGCTTTTCAAATTCCCTCAAACACACACACGCACGCTCTGCGGTCGTGCAGCTCCCCAATGTGGCGGCCTGGGCACGTCTGCTCTGCGTGCTGGTGTGCTGCGCCTGTCTGGAGTGCTGTCTGCCGTGCGCCAAAGGTTTGTGGTCCAATGTTGCCACACTAATGAATGGTTTCCGTTTGGTGCACGCCTACCCTTTCTCCCGCTGTCTCGCGCGCCCACTCTCGCCCTCTCTGACTCTGACGCTGACTCAGCCACGGCGGTTCTCGTGTGCCCTTAGTTGCCTAACAAAACTCGAAATTTTCATCTTTTGTGCTGTTATTTTTGGTATTGTTTTTTTTTTTAACTCTTTCGCTTTTATTTAAATAGTCCATTAATTTGTTGTATCTGCACATATATTTCATCATGATTTACCTCTTCACGCCCTGCTTGCCCGGCTGCTGTCACTCGCCCTCGTGTTGTTGGTGGCAACTCGCTTTTGTTTAACCCTTTAAAGGTGATTTATAAATTTACACGTGTGATCTATGCGCGGTCGTCGCGCGTTCAACACCACGTTGTTTCGCTCGGCTGCTCATATTTTTGTTGTTAATGCTACTCCTTTTGTATTCAATTCTCTTTTTTCCTCGGAAAGGTGCCGCTCTCACTCTAATGCATTGCCGAAAATGCCATTTGCATGCAAGGATTTACGAGCTGTCACCGTGTGAACGACAACAGCCATCGCTCACGGTTCGAGCGCTAGATATTAAGAAGCATTAAGTTTTCAGACAAAAAATCCATTTTTCTACCAAATCAATGCAATCCATCACCGATCACCGTTGAACCCATTAGCATAAATGTTGCATCATTAATCTTCAGTCTCGTACAGTACCGACTACTGTTTATTAAATGACCGCATTACTCGCTTGTTGCTTCGCTTGGACACTTCTGGTGAAGGGACAGTGGCATTTGATTGTTCGAACTGTGAAACTGTGTAATTTCTGTGTAATGGATTTTTTGAAGCATTTTAGTGAAGTTTCGTCTTCTCTTCGGCTTACTTCAAGGAATATGGCTTAGTGTTCAAAACGAACTAATGAACCTTAATACCACCTTCTATCCTTTATGCCACCTTTAGGTAACTTTCTCTAGTTGATATACACAAGTACCTACTATCTAACATTAATTACTCCGTTTCTTAGTCCAGACGAGAACCTTAAGCCGCAACCAAAAGATAGACGTTAGGTTAGCCTATATAACTGATAAGATGAAAGGACTTTTTTGTGAAGCATTTTAGTGTAACTTTTTCTTCTCTTCAGATTATTACAAGAAACATGGCCAAGAGCTAAATGTACAAACCAAACTAATGAGCCCTGATACCATCGTCTGTCGCTTGTTCCAACCTTTCATAATCCGAATGAGAACCTTTAGCCTCGGCCTAAGGCTAGAGGTTAGGTTAGGCAAGGTTAAGAGCACGATCCTAAGAGAGATCTCACTGAGACAGCTGAAAACGCCGGTCCATTATGGTACCTAAAACTGGATCATAAGACATCACAAATTGTTCAACAAGGCTTCTAATATCAGTTTCGACTATGTCTACTGGTTCTCCGAACCAAAGAATACCGATATGTTTCAGTCGCAGTCTTGCAAAATCTATACGATGGAGGGGAAGTGCTGGGAGGTTTCCATCTCACCTTCTTCCATACAACTTTGACAACCAGCGTGTGAAAAGACTGCCGCATGAGTGCGTATTGGACAATATATAGTAAGAACTCTAACGACTGCGGTGGTTTTAGTGTTGAACGCAAGACGCTAATGAAAATCCCACTCAGTCCCATTCTGATATGAGTGATGTAAGGTGTAACCACTGGCCAGCTCGACGGCTTTGCAGTTGCCAGTTATGCCGAAAGAGCTCTATAACGTACACATTTCTACATTAATTTCTAGGAAGTCCTCGGGAACTTAGATTTCTGCAAATATCATTTCCTTCTTAAAGCGATGTTATTACCTTCATGCGATCTTTCTCACACTACTGAAAAGCAAGTCTCTTTATTACGCCGACGAAGACCGATTGTTACAAGTTTTGCACCCTGCAGATCAGCTCAAATGTTTTCAGCTTCAGTTTCCATACAATACTCAAAAAAGACGAATTCCATTTGTGCGTGTTCTCAAGCAAATATTGTTTCTAAGAACCATGTTAACTGTTATAAGATCCAGGTTTAAGTGTCTGAAATAAAAGAAAATTGCATAATAGACCTTATCGCCATGTCTTTAATGGATTTAACGCCTCAATAGATAATCTTTCCTTCGCACAAAACCGTCTCTAATAGGATCTTAGGAATTACTCAAATTTCTCGCAATACAATCAATTGCTATCGATTTATGTGTGCAAGTTCGTGAATGAAATTCCAGCTATATGTACACCATTGTAAAAGTAAGCCTGAAATTCTAGCTTGTTGATCCCTGGCTGAGCTGAGCTCATCACTGCCTGCGGCCAGAAAGTATGAACAAATTAAGGGCATTCCAAAGACATTAAGCA
This sequence comes from Bactrocera latifrons, assembly GCF_001853355.1. NCBI lineage: Eukaryota > Metazoa > Arthropoda > Insecta > Diptera > Tephritidae > Bactrocera > Bactrocera latifrons. The sequence goes on from NW_017537046.1 coordinate 1,643,328, forward strand.
GCACATTTTTCATTATGGTAGATTGCTTTGTTGGGATGACCAAAGCTGAGCAAAGGGACTCATCGGTTGCGTAAAGCATTGGATCTATTTTAACCTTATTTGTAACTCGAAACGTTTGTGATTCAACGCTGACCTAATGCACTGCTTAGACATGGAATTAAAATACTTTTATATGAACTCTATATGAGCGTAAATCTATTTTTCAAAACTTATTATTTTTTTATATTTATTTTTGTTTTTTTTTTCAATTTTTACTCCAGAATAATAACAACTGTTTTTCCTTCTATTTTTGCAGGTAAGCAATTGGCACCTTTTGTATCATGTATGTCCACCATATGCGCACAATTACAGCCATATTGTTGAGTAAGTAGACCTAAAGCGGCATATACTATATACGTAGATGTGGGTATGCATGGCTTAGGAGTTGTGGGTCTTATCGCCGACGCTCTTAACTGCTAAATATTTGCAGAAAGCCGGCGTGAAGCAGAAGCGCGTTGTAAGAAGGGATAGCGATCTTTGGGTCTTTTTTAAATACCGTGTTTACCTTTGCAAGTAAGTTGCACTATTTCCTAATGAGCGCGCTAATTTGCGCTATACAAACAGACGCACGGTTGCATGCATGAACGGACGCCGGGTTGCGCGCATGACCGCTTAAGCTGAAACGGTAACAAAATGATGAAAGAAAAAACATTAAATGCGGTAGTACTGTGACTAGAATACCCTGCACAAATACAAAATATTTAAAAACTTTAGAAGCATTAGATTTTTATCGGTCAGTTTTTATGGCAGCTATATGCTATAGTGACTCGATTCGAACAATTTCTGGAGAGATTGCATTTCTGCTTTAGCTTATAACTGACAAGAAAATATTTCAAGGAAATATTTCGTCAAATAACGAAGTTTCCCATACAAGCACATGAATCAGCTCGTTCCGTTTGTATGGCAGCCATATGCTATTGCGGTCCGATCCAAACGATTTCCTCGGAGGTTAAACTCCAGTCTTAGGCAATAACTTCTGCCAAATTTTGAAAAGATTGCTCCTCAAATAAAAAAGTTTTCCATACAAGCACTTGATATCGATTCCTCAGCTTGTATGGCAGCTATATGCTATAGTTATCTGATATCAGCGGTTCCAACAAATGAGCAGCTTTTTGTTGAAAAAACGGCATGTACAAAATTTCAGAACGATATCCCAAAAACTGAGGGACGCGTGCGCCTATATACAACCAGACAGACGTTCGCCAGTCCAGAGCGTGATTAGATCTACACAGCTCTTCAAGCTGAACATTTTTATATATTTTTTATTGAATCTGCAATGTTTCCTTGTAGGTATTACAAACTTTATGACAAACTTAATATACCTTGTGTAGGGTATAAATCTGTTTACAGCGACCGATGGCTACCGTAAATACGGTTAAGATGAGCCATTTGCTACAGCAGCAACAACAATGTAACAAATTACAACAACCTGCACGGTAAACTGCTCTTAGACGGCTTACTCATGGCGTGTTGTTATTGTAATACTTATGTGTTTGTTGTTGTTGTGCGTAGCCACATTGTCACCGGCGCAACGAAGCACGGTGTGAACTATTATTGCCACCAACTGTTGCAACAAACGCTGCGCGCAGGTAACCAAATCCTCTAATTACCACCTAAGTGCAGTCGCCGGATGCCGGTGCAGAGCCAGAGTCAGACCCGGCGAGTGTAGCTTTGTTCGTAAGCGCTTAGAGCAAACGCGGCTTTCTCACGCCGCACACAGCATGTCCGCAGCAGCTCTCATATTGCAAGAGTATTGTGTGCGCGACTTCTAAGCAGCAGCAGCACCCTGCTTGTCCGCGCCCGCGAAGTGTCTTTTCTTGAAAATTCCTAAGCTCCACGGTCTTTTGTGCGCGCATAACGCTTTGTCTGCCGGCTGCAGCTTGTCGCCGCAGCTGTGTGTGGCTGTGTTTGTCTAACTGTCTAGACCTCGTGGTGGCTGGAGAACATTGTGAACATTATTTTCGAAAAGTTTTCTTCAACTGCATTACTTTTATGTTATAATATTTTTATTTTAACAACTTTTACTTTAGTGTTTCCTTTGCTGCACTGCCACACAAATCTCACGTGCGTTCTTTAGCTCGTTATGCTTTGGCGTTGGTGCACACCTCGGCGCTTTTTAGCGTATTCACGTGATGTTTTTGTTATCGCTAGCCTTAGAGTTTACGCTAGCCCAAGTCGCGCAGCCCTTTATATTTGCTTGTTGATTTAGCTTTGCGCTTTCTTGCTTTCTTTTGTTGCCATTGTCATTGATGGGTGGCGTCTACTTAGCTCTTTGCCATTTAATTAGCGAAATTTACTAGCGCCATTGTTGTTTGATAATGTCCACACCGTTAACGCATCCTCGCTCTAATGGCTGTCTGCCAGCGTAGTATTCATAACATAGCAAGCTTGTCTTCTGCAGCTTTTAGCAACTTTAATTGCCTCACACGCATGCTCGGAGGGCTGCTCGTCTAACCCTGCTTAACTTCGTACTAAAGTGTCTTAGCAACACGTCAGCCGGATACTGGTTGTAATTGCTCCGGCATCACGTCTACTCTTTACTGACTCAACTCTTAAAAGCTTTGTTTTATGACCTTGCTTAGCATTTGTCTTAACATAAACTCTCTGACGTGTTTACGATGCAGAGTTCTTCAAGTTATGCCACATTTTAAATATTTGGCAAATTGGCAAATTGGCAAATCAAATATTTTCATTTATTTAGTTTACAGTAAGATGTCTGTTTTACTAACGTAGCATGGGTTATGACGTAATTTACAGAAAGAAAATTAATATCAATCAGTTACCCTGATAATTCTCCCTGTATGGGCGCAGTCAAAGAGAAATTAAGGGTAACGACAATACCGTTGGGATTACAAGCCATCGAACACCCCCGACACTGAAAATGAATAAGTTTTCCGTTATCTCAACTCTAGTAGCATGGTAGTATTTCCTTAATATAAAGATTTATCTGATCCGTGGTGCATATCACGTGCTCGTAAACTGGTACTACTTCGTTAGTAGAAGAACGTATCTTTTGTAGACAGCAAGAAGTCTAGTTTTTCCCACCTTCGTCTCTATCCAATATTGAATTTATTCTGTCCAATCATAATTTGTTTGGTATCTAGTAAGACTTAAGATCTTGTCAGAGTTATTAACTGTTTTAGCGACCTTGCCACTTGCTTTTACATGCATCTTGAGCATATTTATTAAGAGCTCAAGACGCTTAGTCAATACAAGGACTCAACGGATATGACTCTAATTGTTCAAGTGTCCAACTTCCAGTCGGAACTCAACTACGATAGCCAAGATACGTTAGGTTCAATATAAGATAGAAATCACTATGTTATTAAATTAATTAGATCACTGAAGTGTCATAGATAAGTTAGATAGATAGAAGATATATAGCTGGCAGATCGAGGAGACTGCAGGAAATGTTTAAAGCAGGCCACCAGTGAATCAGTGGAACATCTCTTGTGCACTCGTCCCACATTGAGAAGACTACGCTTTAAGCATCTGCGGTCTTCATGGTCTGATACACTGGGAGTGAGTATCGATAGTGAGGCCGCAGTGTCTATTGAAATTCGCTTCAAGCGCAGGCATCCTAAATGATGACGACTTTTTTTTGAACCTAGGAACAGAACTACTTTTGGTATTGCAAAGGACCAAAACTGATCGTGGCTTATTGGCTTCCAGTTTAACCTAACCTAATCAAAAAGTAAATTCAGCCATGCACCGCGAGTTAAGTTTTACCGTGTGCTGCCGTCAGTCACAACAAATCACATAGACCCAACACATTGATAGATTGCAGTATTCTGCTGGGTACTATTGAGGCGATGTGATACCTATTTGAATGCATAGATCCAAAAGTTTGAATTCTCCATCTGCGAACTGCTATGCAGTCTATCAACAGGTACTCTGGATTTGCCGACTCAATAGCGCTGACCCGGCAGTTAGCATAAGCGGATATATTCATAATAGGTGAGTGCTTCTTGAGCCTAAATCAGTATAGAATGGCATCAGAACAATGTGGAGATGGAGTTGATGGGAGCACTGACCGGATGTTACATTACGGAAGGTTAATTACACTGAGCTCGCCTTAAGTGCCACTTGACCATTACTGATTATGGTGATATTTTCTTTGGGATAGACGCGTCGAAGCTTTATCGCTACACACCGACTAATAGCAATGACTTCCACTTTGGAAACTGCTCGTAAAATGTCCCATAAGCATACAAAGTGTCTGATACGATTTCCTGCGAGGCCCTTCTCCTGCCGTCAATGTGCCTGTCTCTTAGCAATGGGTTAAGTGCGTATTTATTTCATTCAACTCCTTACTGCCGAGGGTAAGTTTAACTTTAAACTTCCTTGTGAAGTTTACCTTTTTCGAATTGCAATTCCTCGGGATAACACAGGCTGTGTTGTTTCAACAGATAAGGCCTTGAGACTATATTACATTCCTTCTGCCATACCCATCTACTATCATTTTTCAATATAAGTTTTAGCATGATAACAAGTACCGCCGTCGGGACCGTACATATTCCATCAGATTTACGGTACCAGGCAAGTCTTTGCATATTTGATTGAATTGAAGTTGCCGTGTGTCAAGTAAAACTATCAAAGAATGTGTTTCTCACATTCAGAGCTTGCTATTTCATAACAGTAACGATTCCCGAATTGGAAACCGTCGATCGAAATTCAGCAATCAGGCTCAAATCTATAGTCTTTAAATGGCAAACTATATCAAAAAGGATAACAGGTCTAAAACGAGTGTTTCGTCGATAAAATGCTTCAGCTCTCAGCTCAAATTTTGAAATTTTCACACCTTAAATTTAAAAGGCCATATGTTTCAACCCATCATTGCATTGTTTAAACCGCCATTGCCTCAATCTGGCCATTATAATGGTGCCATTATACCACAAAAAATCTCGTGTCTGCTTAAAACTTCATTAAAAATTTTAACCCGATATTATGCTAAAGTTTCCAAGAACAATTTCCCGGTTGGCTGCCGTTTCAATTACTTTAAACGAGCAGCGTCAGGGTGTGGAGGAGGTTAATAAAATAATTACCAATAATAATGTCGCTACCGAAATAAATACCGCGCTGGCATTACGAACAAAAAAAAAGACAAAAAAAAAAACGCGAACAAAGGCATAAACAAGAGCAGGAAACCAACGCGTTCAGAAGTCGAAATATGCGATGGGAATTAAAAGACAACAAAAAAACGATTTAAATAAAATTGAAAAAAAGCGATTAAAAAGTGAAGTGAGCTTGGGAAGTCAGCGCTGAGCTCTGAGCGCCCGGGTCGCGCCGAGAAAGCGCGGAAAAAGTATAGCGGTTTCGAGATGCAGCGCAACGAACAACGACAAACGAGTAGCCCGCGCCCAAAAAACAAACACTAAAAAAACGAAATGGTGGCGAAGGTGTTACTACGGCAGGGGCAAACAAGCGAACGCAGCAAGAACAGACAAACTGACAAGTGTACGAACGAGCGGCAGGGAAGGCAGGCAAATATGCCAGTACGCGGGCCTCAAGCGTATGGCTGGAACCTGCTGCGGTGCACATGTGTTTGTAATGGCATGCGACCCCTGCAACAACAAATCAACTACAAAGCGACAACTAACAAGTCAAGTATACAAAGAGCAATAACAACAACAGTGAGTAAATTACATTACAGCCGTGTGGCCGTTGTGGCCGGCTACCCACAGCCACACACACGCTTATGGGCTTGCAATACGGCAAGACCCGTCTGCATGCAGCTCAGCTGACGACCTGATGCGCCTGCGACCACATTGCACTTGTGTACAAACACACACACTCACACGTGATATGCCACTGGGTTGATTGTGTGTTTGCTGCTTTTATTCCCTTGATCGTCAGTGTTGTTATTGTCGTACATACAGACGGACGGACGGACAGACGGACGGACGGACAGACGGACGAGTGTCGTGCAATGCGTACACACTGCAATGCGTTGGTCATTATTTACTCATCGATGCAGTAGAAGAACACTTGATGAGGTAAGCGGGCTGCCATGGAGGCAAGCTCGCAGGCAGGCAGACGGGCCCCAGATATCAACCCATCGAGCTATGCAAGTGCGGCAAGCGATGCCAATCGGCAGTCAAGTGAAGCAACGGCGCGAACACACCGATAGACCTACGGAGCAGCCGACCAGTGCGGCGTCGCATGGCAGCAACGGGCTACGGATAGGCGCATAAAAAACGAATTACGGCAGGCAGGTTGTAGTGAAGGCAGACCCAAAGAGTCACATGGCTGCGGGCTCACGGTGTGGTGTGCGGCGCAGACACTGTGATGCACAGACGGACGAGTTAAATAGGTATCTGAGAGGTGGACGGACAGCCAGGCAGACAGACAGACGTTGCAACGACACAGGTAGGGGTTCCCTATGGACGCACGCCATATACACATAAACTCTTGCCGAAGCGTGTATGTGCGCATGCAGGGGCTTTCGTTGAAATATAGCGGTAGGCAGCAACAACAACAGTAATGGGAATGTGCTGTTTAACAGCAGAAACAATAACCAACGTCTGTATATACACCAAATTACTTGTTAGCCACAAACGAGCGACAATGTTGCACTTGTCGATGCAGTGGAACCGACTAACGTGATGGCTTAAGCCGTACCTGTAGAACATAAGAGCGCACTCGAAGTGTAGAAAGCAGTTCAGATGGCGTAAGGTCGTTGTACAAGGTTGGAGATGACGCTCGCATAGCGGCCAGAACAGGTTTAAATAATTTAAAGTGTTGGCGTTTCAGATGGACAGGGGTTAAACAGATAGTATACAATAGACTGCTAGATAAGACCGAAGCAATATAATAAGGTTCGAGCAAGCAAAAAAGCATTGCGTTAATTGATAAAATACTTTCTGCGCGCTGAGATCTGTAAAACTGTGAATTCATTATAGCGGAATAAGCTGGAAACTCACGTTGGAACGCCATGGGGTTGATACGAAACGAAAATGATGGTCAGCCGAACTGATAACCGGAAAGAGAAATTGGGTACTTTGAAAAAATGGAAATTTGTTCAGATCCTCGTCCTTAAAATTTTAACAAGATCTCTCCCGAAAGCCTCTACCAAATTCAGGTAGAGTTAGCAAATTTATTTTACCTCCGTCTCTGGGCATAAAATCGGCACACACGTGATATTTCTCTAAAAAAGCAGCCCTGCATTGCGATAAAGAGTCTGGAGCAGTAAGATTTAAACCTCGACCAAATCCAGGTAGAATTCTGACCTAAAATCAGTAATTCCTATAAAAAAAGAGGCTTGCATTCCGGTAAAAGGTATGTCCCAGTAAGACGAAACCTTTACCAAACCCGTGTGGAGCTACCAAATTCGTGTTTACTTTCCTCTCTATACTTAAAACCGGTAATTCCTCTACAAAAGCAACACAAATCAAACAGCCTGCCCGCATGCCACATGAACCACATGACTGCAATCGGGTCGGTGGTCACCGCAGCCGCTACACTTCTGACAGTCAGCTGTGTAGGGAACTGGTTCGACAACACTTGTTTGCTTTTAAAGTCATTTCTGTTTTTATGTTAGTTGTTGTTGTTGAGCGGATGGAACTACACCAGCTAGTTTGACATTGGAAATGCTGTTTGCTATTGTTCTTGTCTTTAATATTCACATAAGTGTAATAGAGCGCATTTGTGAACTGACCACTTTGTGTGGTTGCGAACGCCAGCGAATGTCACATTGTTCACATTTGACCATAAATACACGATAAGTGTGTGCATGTGCCTAATCTATGCGTCGTTGTGGAATCTATGGTTTTTGTAAGCTTTAATGAACTTATGTGGCATACCAAAGGCGCGCAAGTGCAACTAAGTGCAGCGCAATTGTAGAACCCTGAGGGAAATTTTATGAAAGTTGGAGGCAGTAGTGGTTGAGTAGAGGTTCATGATATCGGTTCGATTTGGCAAAAGTTTTGTCCACTCTTCCGCGTACTAATCGGCGATAACTTATATGGATTGCATTAAATTTAGTCCATAAGCTTTCTAGTACATTTATTTCATCTTAACTCCATATTTGCTAAACTTACGTGTGAAGTGAGTCCAAATTGCTGTATTCTGTGAACTCCTCTGCCAGTCGTGGGTTGATAGTAGAGCGGGTGGATTTAGAAGAAACCAGAAGAAACCAGATGACGGAAAAACGCGTGAATGCGAAATATTCTTCAGATCATTCTGCACAACTTTGTCTAAGAGACTATGGGTCTAGAACCGGTTTCGAGCCGGCAATCGTCAGTTTTTGAGAGATCCAAATGAAATTTAATACTGGTCAGATCGGACAAATCGCTTGCTTGAAACCATATGCATAGTGTCATAGGCAAAATTAGTGAGAATAATCTGTAGCATATTTCCCGGTTTTTGTAATTTTACAGAAAAAAATCGACAGTAGTCCGAACCTTGGTCCTAAGCTATTCGAGTTTGATTTTTGGGACTACGATGACACCTAGTTCTGCTGAAAATCGACTTTTACTAAAAATGTCTCTTCTTTTTCTAATTGGAGATTCCAAGCGTAGCCAGGTTCTCCTCCTTCCAGTCTTTCCAACGGAGTGGAGCTCTTCCTCTGCTTCCTTCGGCGGGTATTGAGTCGAATACTCTTAGAGCTGTAGTGTTTTCTTCTGTTCGGACAACATGACATAGCCAGCTGTCCCTTAATTCCCTGAATTATGCCAATGTCGTCGTATATCTCGTACAGCTCATCGTTCCATCGGCAGTGGTATTCACCATTGCCAATGAGCAAAGAACCATAAATCTTCCGGGGAACCTTTTTCTCGAAAACTCGTAACACCAACTCATCAGATGTTGTCATCGTTCATGGCTCTGAACCATACGGCAGTACGAGGATGATGAGGGACTTGTAGAGTTTGTACTTTGTTCGTCGAGGGAAGAAATTGGGTGGTGCTATTAATTGGGTAAGAGCTGAGGTCATATTCCAGTAATAATCGGAAGCCTGGTTTCCGGGTTCTTTACTCTATATCAGTAAATAATTGCATACGGTTTCCTCTAGAATCAATAGGTACTCTCGTTTTAGTTAAAGAGCACTTGATGCGGAACTCCATAGCTCACTGAGTCAGCTCGTATTTCCGCATCAAAGCAATTTTTTCCTACCGGCTTTACTATTAAATTTTCAGAGCTTTATTACCAGCCCTCTCACCACATTCATTCACTTTCAACACCGCGTATCACTGAAGCAGATTTTGGTAAATAGTTTTAGTAATGCGTTCCACCAAATGCGCCGCTCACACGCTATTCACGAGGGCATACACTACATATACGTTGTAGGTCTTCATTTACAACAATAGAGTTGCAATGCGGGTTCAGTGGCTCTGCCTAAGCACGAGTTCAACTAATTTTCGAGTGACCTCTCTTGTGCCTAATGGAAGTTTTTCCGACATCACTTAAATGGCTTTGCCACTGCTGGTCAATAAGTTCGAAATTCATTTCACCCAAAATGCATTAAACGCAATACATTACCGTAATTCAAACCAAGTACACATGCATTACGCCCCATACATTGGCGATGCGAGCACCCTCTCCTACAGTCATTGCAGTTAATTTGTGTTTGCGCTAATTTATTAGCGCCATTTATGCAATTTGTGCATTATTATTGAACACTCGCCCAGCATAGCGGCGCTCGCCACTCGCCACTCGCCACTCGCCTACATGCACAGTTGGAGTCCATAAAACATTTTTGCACATCCCTTTGGGTGCACTTTTGTCGAGAGTTTCCCCCGTCCATTTGACTGTTTGACCGTTGTCAATCGCTATGGTCTATTGGTTTTGCATTCCGTTGCGGATGAGGTCTTGCTTGGCTAATTGCACATAAATTATTGACAATTATAATGCCCATTTTGGCGAATTTATTTAGTGAAAAAAATAAAGCTATTTCGGTCGCTCTGACACTACTATATATTGGTGTATTTGGGAGATTTATGCGTGAAGCGTCAGGAATTTGCTGATGGTTGCGCAGTAAAATTGTAGTATGGTGGTTGATCTAATGTAATATTGTGTAACATTTAATTGCTTTCGGAGGGTTATCAATACTTTAAACCAGCTTTAAGTTTTTGGAACACATAACAGATGAAATGATATTCAATTTATTCAGTAGCTAAGAGGCGAACCCTTTCGAGGCTCCCTACTTTTTTAAAGAAAAATCACAGAAACTTTAAATTTAATGCTTACTATTTATTATCTTTCGAAAGAATATTCTTTGGCACTTCTTTGTTGAAGATTACCTCTCAAATTTTACGTCCATCTATTCACTCCAATTGTCAATGACTCTTCGAGCATTTCCACTGGTAACTGACGGACGATACGCGTAATGTTTTGCTCCAAGACCTGAATCGAGGTGGCATTATCCACACACTTTAGACTTTACATATCTCTGCAGGAAAAAGTCTAACGGTGTGAGATCTCACAATCTTAATGGCCACCCCACCGACCCAAGACGTGAATTTATCTTTTCACCGAAGGGTTGGCTCAATAAATCCATTGATTGTTGCGATGCGTGGGAAGTGGCGTCGTCTCGTTGAAATCAAATCTCGCTGAGCTCACGAGCTTCAATTTCAGGCATCAAATAGGCGGTTATCATAATGCGAAAACGATCGTTATTCACGATTACGTTCTCACATCATTTTTGAATAACCGAAAAGTTATACGGGCTACAAATGGCACCAAAATCTCTCCTAATGCGGAAATTTTGCTTGTTTTCATATCCAATGAATTAGAAACGGGAATAAGCGCTGAACAAAATTTGTTGCGAAAACGTGGATATTCTTTGAACTATTTAAGATCCCATAGGGTAAAGCGATGTCACTTGGGAAAGTCGAGCGGCTTCAGTTCTTATACAAACAGTATTTTGTACGCTTTCAGTTGAAGGTCGAGGCGTAAAATAAGCCAAGTCGTTCCACACATCAATCCGACTTACTGTGAACGATACCGAATAGACCCTCCTGTACCTGTACTTGGATTGTGAAACTAAGGAAAATTTGCCTATGCTTCATTATCTGACTCAAGTACCAACGAAGTTTGCTTCAACATCAGCCTAATTTTTACCATTTGCAGAGATAATAATAAAAAATTTTAATGAGCTGCATTGAGCTCAACTACCTAAAATCCTAGCAACCGAACACACATGGCATGAGTAATGGAAAAATATGTTGTTTTTAAACAGATAAAGAATAGAAGAGACTGTCTTCAAAGAACTTAAAATGCAGCGCGAAGTCATTAAAATGCCACCTTACAAATAAGCCTATAAAAAATGCGATAAAAAAAGAAAAAATATTGCTTTCTGCAATTCGCGGTCATAAACCAGATTACAAAGTATACGAGAGTAGCCACGGACAAAAAATAGCGGAAATTTTGCAAAAACAAGGGTTAGGAGTAACGACGGGAAGCACAAAGCCACAGACAGAAGTTAGCAGAGATTAAATCAAAAGGATAAAAGAAATAATAATAAAAAAGTGAAGTGACCGAGGTATAAAGTGGTAAAAACAATAGCAAAAAAAATATTACAACAAACGAGAAGGCGATGATGGGAAATAAAGGCTTGAAGATAGAAAGACTATGCATAGAATTTAAGAATTATAAAATGAAACAACGGCTGAAATATGGCGAAAACAATGGGAAACGAAACAAATATGAAATAATTGAATGGCTTGACTGGGAAGGGCGCCACAAGGAAACACAAAGGGATTGCACAAAGCGAGCGAAGTAAAAAGAAGGATAATGCAACGAAGGTAAAGAGAATAATAAACAGAAAGTCGAAAAGCGCGCAAAATTCCATTATAAAACGGAAATCGTGATAAAAACGAATGGCACAATGATAAAGTTACAAAAATCACGAAAAGAAGAGAAATATATATTGTATTGAGATAAAGGAAGATGAAAAGTCAAAGAAAAACCACAAAAAATTGCAAACAAAAAAAAAAAAAAAAAAAAAAAATTAAAAAACGGTGAGATATACAAATAAACTCGCACATGGAGTTGGTGAAAATTTAAAAGAAAACAAAATCTGAGCGTCCAATTAAATTGAAATGAGGTGACTACAGGAAAGGCCCATCAACGTCGGCCACCG
>NW_017537046.1:1655461-1677380 GCF_001853355.1 Bactrocera latifrons
AGAGAAATATATATTGTATTGAGATAAAGGAAGAAGGAAAAAAAAAAAAAAAAAAAAAAAAAAAAAAAAAAAAAAAAAAAAAAAAAAAAAAAAAAAAAAAAACGGTGCGATAAACAAACCAACTCGAAAAGGGAGTTGGTGAAAATTTAAAAGAAAACAAAATCTGAGCGTCCAATTAAATTGAAATGAGGTGACTACAGGAAAGGCCCATCAACGTCGGCCACCGACCAATAGACCAGTATTCGGCCACACTATGCTACACACAGCTAAACCAGAGAACATAAAACCTGATGATGTTCTCGGGCTAAGCTAACCTAAGCTACTAAACCAGCTCACAACACATGCTCAAACATTTAACGGCGCCAGCGCTAGTCCTAAACTAAAGTCTTCTAAACGGAAATAGAAAAAACTTTAAACGCTAAAATGGCACCCGTGGGACAGTAAAGCCCACAACCGCCAACAAACAAATTAAAAGAGCAACGAACCAGAAAAAGCCAAGACAGTTAGAAAGCGCACAGCGAAATTAGCCAGAGTTAGAGGTTATGTTGTAATCAAAAGGTTATGGAGCTAGGCACTAGACAAGCCGTGTTGGGTGGGGGGAGAATTTATGACTGCGCTTGCGGTTAATCTACTAGAATTTGTAGGTGTAAAATAGATGTTGGCTGTAGCGTGGCAGGTTGAAAGTTTCAAGGCAACGCTAAGATAAATTGCGTACGCACAGTGCGGAGGGGGACGCGGCTATGGAATGGGTATGCTTAGGAACTGCATGGAAGATGTAGAGACGTATTAATGGGTTTTGTGGTTTCTGCGCATAAACACAGTTGACGGTGTTGCAGCGTGGAGTTTAAGTGCTGGTGAAAGCAGTCTTTACAGGAATTAAATTTGCGAGTTACGCATGAAGGCTGGAAAGCTAAGTGGCTAGGGCGTTTATCAAGTGGTGTAGGTGAAAAATGTTATTAAATATATGCCAGCCAATTATCATTATTTCAAATGAATTGGATCAATAAATATTTCCACGACCGCTGCCACGAACTCTATCATTCGACTGTTGCTATTTGTAATATACAAAATTCACAATAAATTCAGTAAAGCTTAAGTAAATATTTACGAATCATAAAATTAATGCACATTTATCATTTACTGGTAATTATGCCATTATAGTCGAATTCGAGGCTATAAAACTAGAAAAAGCGAACAAGGAAATCGATTGTGTGCCAACACCTGTTATCAGCAGGCATATATGTAAAAATACATATGCATATAGAAATGTATATATATATATATACAGGGTGGTTCAGTTATAATTTAAACCCGTTTAAAAGACTACATAGAGCCTCTGAAGATCTCTGTAGTTCGATCTCAATATACACCGGGTTTTCTAAGATTTCTGTGATAAGATCACAAAAGGTTTCGGGTTTTCTATCAGATCTCAGTAGTAATACATAAAAATACACCTGGTTTTTTTTATCAGATCTCAGTAGTAAGATCTCAAATACTCTTTTGCTTTTCCTATCAGATCTCTAAAGATAGATCTCGAAATATTCTGGTTTTTCTTTCTCATCTCTTTAGTTAAGTCTCGAAGGATTCCGGTTTTTCAACAGATCTTTGTAGTTAAATCCCAAAACTCCAGTTTCTGGTTTTTATATAAGATCTCTGTATTTAGGTCTCAAAGGATTACGATTTTTGGATCAGATCTCTGTAGTTTGATCTTAACACATTCCGGTGTGTCTACCAGTTCTCAGTTGTAATACCCAAAAATATATCAGGTTTTTTATTAGAACTCAGTAGTAAGATCCGTTTTTCAAGCATGTCTCTGTAGATCCCAAAATATTCCGCTTTTCCTATCAGATCTTCAGAGTTAGATCTCAAAGGATTTCGATTTTTCTCTCAGCTCTCTGTAGTTAGATCTCGAAATATTCTTGTCTCATGTGCTTATACCTCAAAATAAGAAAGAAGAAATTTTCAAAAACTGTGATTTTTCCGAAAGTTCAGTTATATACAGAACATACTTTTAATCCACAAAGCGCCGATATACCACATACAAACGTTTATTATGCTCAAAGCCAAGCAAGACACTCGTCAAGAGTCAATAGGAAAGCAAACAAATTCGAAAGCAAGTGCGTATAAAGTGCGATTGTTAGCAATAACAACAACAATAAGGTTATGTGATAACAACATATAGTAAGCGTAATACGTATGTATGTATGTATGTTAGTAGGGGGAGAGAAGGCAAAAAATGCAAAGCACACAAACCAACGAGTGTGGACGTGTAAACATTGAGGGCAAAAAAAAACAAAAATAATTAAATTAAATAAAAAGGCAACAGTAAGTTTGTCAACCTCTGACGTTCTTAGTCAACGCCAACAATGATAACAATCGCCACAAAGCACGCTATATAAATAAAGAAAAATGTACATTATTACATAAAAATGATAAAAAAAAGCGGAAAAGCAAATATTTGTGCACATTACTTTCGTATTTGCGCTCGTTTCTATAGACCATGGCACCACTCTTACTTAACCGTTAAACGCAAGCGCAAGTTTACTACAAAACCTTCACCATTAACTCATTTCGTATACTCGATTAAAAATATTCACAAAATTAAGCAAGTTTCAGTGAAAGCTGATATGAAGCTCACAGCTCTCACACAGGACTGTACTTAACAGTCTAAGTGTGATCTCCAGTCACGCTGACGGTTCAGCCATCTGACCTAACCTAACCTTTAGTCAGTGCCTTTGACATTGTAGGACTGACTTTAGCTATATAGGGTTTGGTTGGTTGATTGGAATGTAAGGCACAAACGTGATAGACTGCAGGCGACCAAACTTAGACCATCAATCGACCAGTTGCGCTCCTGAATTTTAACCACTTAAACCCTATCCAGGACTCAGTGCGAATTCGGAAAACCCGATTTTCTCCATTACAGCAGTCCAATGTCCTCAATTGGAGAACGTGGAGATATTCCGTCTCAACCAGCTGAAGGCTAGGCATATTAAAAGATAATGTTCCAGCATCTCATAATTCTCCGCGCACACTCTGCACACGCCGAATCCTCTATCCACATTTTTTATATGTAGAACCTTAATTAAAGACATTTAAGTCTCCTATTTGACACGTACTGACGAACGCCTAAGCTACTATTTACATATTTCTCCGTTTTGCCATAACAGCTTTCCAGTTCTCAGTGGACTGATAGATGAGTGTCGTAAAATTTTTCACCGTAAAACTACCACCGAGTGTAGTTTCAAGTTTTTCCCTTGTACTTAAAAAAGGGAGAGCAATAAAAGAATGCATGCTCGGAATACAAGAAGCTTCTAAAGAACTCATGTCCATTTAGTATCTGAATTAGGGGAAAATCCAGATCAACAAATAAATGTCCGGTATCAGTCTGTGGGTCCAGTTCAGTGAGCTTTGTCACCGCTGCTGTCATATTGTTAAGCTTTTGTCTCTCTCTTCTCTTTTGGCTGCTATAGACGACCTTTGAGTCTCTGAGCTTTTATTGTTCTATTCACGTGCATTCTTAAGCTTAGTTCCTCATTTAGTAGAAAGGAAACAAACATGAAATTTCCTATTGGCAAGCACTAAATCCCGAACTCAGTTACACGGTTGCTATTCCGTTTTAGTCAACCCAAAGTAGTGTTTGTCGCTAGGTGGAAAAGATAGTTCATACTGAAGAAACGAAAAGTAGTCCGTCTAAAGTTTATGCTTGCTCATTAACCCACGGTATACGAACAATTGTCGCCTCAGTCCTCAAAAAGCTGGCGAAAAGAAAAAAAAACCAAAAAGGCGGTCGAAGTCAGAAGAAGACGACGATATGGGTTTCAGTCTCTGCGACTATGAAGCTCAACACTAAACTCATAGAGTACCTGAAAATAAGTTCCGAACTTTGTTAAGGGTTTCTGTCTGCCCTACTTCTGTTTGAAACGAAAATCATCTTTGGCAGAAATAATTTTCATGGTTCAATCTCAAGCGCAAAGCTCAAAGTCCGATTCTTCTCAGAAACATACAATTTTGAATTACCTTTCAGCGCCGATTATCAATTATTTGCCTCTCCAACGATCACATTATTAAATTTTTCCGCTAAAATTAGTGCGCACAGCGTAAAATGCTCGGCACAAAACCGACGAAGGCACACAAGTGCCCGAACACTTCAGCGAATGCAAGATATTTTCGTTAAAGAATCTCAAAAATGCAATCAATCGTTAAACTCCATCGCCGCCACTCAAATCAACGACAATTTATGCTTCATTAAATCCAAAAAAAAAAAAAAAAACTGAAAAAAATTCAATGAAATATTATCAACACTGAAATAAAAATTTTTCCGAATGCAGTGATCCAAGCGGGGGAGCGAACCGCGCTGGCGCGGGCACACATGCTGGCAGTGGGGGACCAGGCATTAGGCCGAAGTTATGACGATTGTGTTGTTGCTGTTGTTTTTGTTTTTGTTGATGTTGTTGTTGTTGCAGTGATGCCACTCATCGCAGCATTGGCGGCGCTGGCTGCTAAGCGCTAAATTTTACGATTATGCCGTTGACGTTTATGAGGCTTCTCAGCCGCAGCGCCGCTCTGCCCTCCCCTACTCGGTCGATTGGCAGCAGTTGCACTTCATTGCCTGCAACAATTTTGCCGTCGTTGATTTTCGTTTTTGTTTCAATGCTACAGTCTTACAACAACAACACAGGCACTCAACGCCGCTCCAGCACTTGAGCGCTGAGCGACTGCTGCCGTTGTTGTTGCTGATGTCCAATGTTGTTGTTTGCCGTTTGTGGCAAATGTCGCTTATGTCGTTATAACTACATACGTGCATGTGTATTGTGCGCACACTTTTCAAGTGTTTTCATTTTTGTTGTTGTTGTTGCTGTTGTATGCTCCTGCCGTTGCATTAACGACACGCCGTTGCCGCGTCGAGTGCCGCATAAAATCAATCATCGTGCCACTTAATGAAATTAATAAGACGAATAATACTTGCCGCGTGTTGTTATTGTTGTTGTTGCTCGCTTTGAGTATGTTTAAGGCGACAGCAAACTGCCACAGTTGCCGTTTACGACCCACGGTCGGGCATTTGTCTGAATTTTATTGGGGTTTTTGTGTTTGGACTTGAAGCTGCCGCATTTTTGCTTCACTGCCTCCCCTCTCCCTTTCTCCCTCTCTCCTTTGTTTTGATTGTTTGGTATTTTTTCATTATTTTTCTGCCATATTAGTTATTCAAAATTGTGCTGTTGTTACTGCTGTTGTTGGCTGCATTGTTCAACGTCGTTGCTTCTCGAGTCGATGGAGTCGCGTGTGTCGCGTCTGAAGTGGCCAGCCCACATGAAAAGCTCTCCAGCAGCGTCGTCACGAAAACAGCAGCAACAAACAAATGATACTACAAACCAAAAAATCATGCAAGCGCACATAAGTAGGAACACACAAAAAACAACAACACTGGCAACATTGGCCGCTATGAAAATCTTGAAAATTATTGCATTGTTGCAGTGGCAGCGGCAGTTGTTGCATACAACATAGCGAACATGCAACTGTTCTTTGCATTTGTTAATCATCTGTTTGCTCTTGTGTATGTGTATGAGTGTGTATGTACTTGAGCTAACAAGCAACGGAAATGGCTTGTTGCAGCTGTGGCAACTCCAACTGTGCGCGTGTTGGCTTTGAGAGCATTTGCTATTGCTGATTTTTTATGATGCTACAATTGTTGCTGTTGTCGTTATTTGTTACTGCTTGCTGAAATTCCTCCGATTTATTGTTTTTCCAGCTTTATTGTTTTTTTCTATGGTTGCAGTTGCAACATGAGGTACGTTTCGGAGGACTCACCTCTGTGACATGTTTTTTGCAAACATCTGAGCTCTTTCGTTCCACTTTATATCTTTTTCACAGAACCTGCGACTTCCAAATTTCAGCTTCGTTTGCTGCCCACTATGTATATTCGTTTTCTGGAAACTTTAACTGTTCCTGCCTCAATATTGTGTAACAACTTCGTTGCCTTGTTTTAAGCATACTGAAACACAGAATCAGTTACTATTTGGATATCACCAACTTAGGAAGTATGAGCTTTAAACGAAAACTTTATTCCTTCCAGCTTTCAGTGAAGCAGCTGCGAGCTTTTTAAACGGAAAAAATCTCCCACAACTGGAAGTAATTTTAGCAGCGTACAATATCACCTTGATCACATGGTATACCTTTTCATTTTCCGTAATTTGAAAAGTACTCCGCGGTCCCTTGGAATATATTTTGACTATGCTTTAAGGACTCTGAGGCACAAAGAGAGCTAGAATTGATTCTCTAGTTCATCTACCTAGGAAAGCATACATAATTTCAGCTAAAAACATTGTTCTTACTAGCTTTTAATAGAGCGGTTGAAAGCTTTTTGAGCTTTCACTGCAGAGTTCCGAAACCGTTAAGCAACCAAAGTCAACTACAGCCGATTCTGTTAATTTTTATATCATCTACTTCTTGACTATAAGCATTACCTATACTAGCTTCCAATAAATGTTTCAAAGCTTTTTGAGCTTTCACTGCTTCTTTGTTCATTTTAATGAAATGTCCACGAATACTTCAAGAGCTTATTCTTTATATTCAAGAGCCCTCGATATTGGATACCAGTGTATGAAGTATAAATGAGCAGCATGACGAGTTGAGTCGATTTAGCCATGACCGTCTACTTGTCTCTTAGTTATGGCGATATCAATCTGAAAGGTTGGACCCATCCACTTTCTCACAAGCTGCTCATTTATCGGTTCACTATTACATATAGCAGCCACACAAACTTATTGATCAAAGTTCCTGTAAGGAATCTTATGTATTTTTTAGGGGTATTGCAACTTCGGTTCAACCGATGATGTTTTTTCCTGTTGTTTGAATATCACCTACACAGAACCTAAAAGCGTTGACTACACCAACTACACCAACTACAACTAATAGACTGACTGAAAGCTTTCTGAGCTTTCACTGCTTTTTTGGTTTCAGCTTCAAGGTGTCATTTAAATATCAAGTTGACGCTGCGAGCTTCTAATAGAGTAGCTGAAAGCTTTCAACTCAAGGTGTCATTTTAGTATTAATTTAAAGCTGCGAGCTTCTTATAGAGTAGCTGAAAGCTTACGGAGCTTTCACTGCTTTTTTGGTTTCAACTTCAAGGCATCACTTTAGCGGCCTTCCCAGAACGGCAAAAAGCTTTCAAAGCTTGTTTCACGTGCATAACACCTTTGGGATGCCAAGACATCAAATTGAAGCTGTGAGCTTACAATTTACTCGTTTCGCTTACAACCCTTGTAATTTTTCTTTATTTATGCTTATTATATGAAGCAAAAGTATATTTCCTTTCATTTACAGTAAATTAGGCTCCAAGGCAAATAAATTATTTCGTTGTATAATTTTTTTTTTTTTTTTTTTTTCGTTTTGAAATATTCTTATTTCCAACAACTGCTGCTGCAGTGCAACGTAAACAATGTGGCTTTTATTATTGTTGGCTACATATTTACAACAACCATAAGGCACATAAATAACATCCGATTCATTCATGAGCAGGAGTTTTGCCTGCGAGCAATTTGATTACAATAAGCCAACATTTATCGCCCACTTAGTTTGCGCGCTTACCTGAATTGCCGCAATAAACCCAAACACACACCCACACAGACACATTTGAGTGAGTAGTATGCGCTTCAGATACAAACAATAGGCAACAACTGCAATAACAACAGCTGGCATGCATAAAATCCAGCGAACTTGGCAAACAAAGATTTAACAAAAAAAAAAAAAAAAAAAAAAAATTAAGAAAAACACGAATCGCAGAAAAACTGCAAACAACATAAATTTTGTGGAAAATTGTTGATTTCGTAATTTCGCGATTAGTTAGCAGATTAGTAGCTGCTTTAGCTGTTAGCGCTTAGCTGGCTATTGTCTGTCGGTTGTCTTAACTTGTTGCTTTGTTTTTGTGATTTTTTTTTATTTTGTCGCAGCATTTTGTATGACTGCGAGCAACAATCAACGCTGGCGTGCAACAACAGCAGCGCTAGCATCGAAAATTGCACAACTCACCAATTTTTATTAAATTTTATTTTTCGTTGAAGTTTTTCCTTTTTTTACCGACCTTGGCGCTGAACATTCGCGTTTTTTTTTTCCTATTTTTGCCGCTATTATTACATTTTGTTTAAAAAAATCCAATTTATTTTTGCAAATTTATTAGTTATTGTTGCAGTTTTATCAGCCTTTTTTCACCTACTGTTTGCTGATTTTTTACAGTGCCATATTTTTCGCAAATTTCAAGCTACGCTTTCTGCTTCGAGCAAATAGTCTGAACAAATTAGTTTTTTTTTTTTTGTCGTTGTTGTTTGTGGGTCTCACATTTCGCAGACTTTTGGTGATATCATCAGCTTGTTAGTGATTGAATATTATATACTCAACGCAACTTTTTGGAGTTTTCATAACTTCTTATATTTAGTGTTTAGTCGGTTATATTTGGGGTATATGTGAGGTACCGGTCAGGGATGCATTGAAATTCGCAATTGCTTCGATTGCATTCCTAACAGATTTCCAGTTCTACGACTGAGAGCCTGAAACTCCAGAACACCTGCTAATAGACTGTATAATCTGAGGACGTAGGATAAAGGCCCTGAGATTAATGTCTCGAAATAGGGATCACATCGCCTCACTAGCACCTACATAGCAGTATGGACTTTAACAATATGCTGGGGCTAGGTGAGTTTTTGTGATTTAGGAGAGGACGCAAAAGACCTAAGCTCGTAATGCAATCCTCGTCTATTTATCTGTCTATCTAGGTCACTCCAAAAAAAACGGAAAAACTTCTACTGTTGGTTCCTCCTCAGTTTAGACAACTGCAAGGGATCTGTGGGCGTTGAAAACCGTTGGAGAAAGGATTTAGTGAGCTTTTTCACGAATGAATCGAAGTGAAGAGAAGGAATAAAAGGCGGAGTCCTGCTACAGAAGACTTCGTCAACTTTAGTTTCATACTACTATACCACTATATCTTCTTTCTAGTGGAGGTGGTTGCTATCAAGGTGGCAGTAAACGTACTGATCCGAAGTACTGTTGTCTTCAGAGAAGTATGTTGGAATGAATGGACCGCCGAGCTTCAACTCGCTTTGTACTCGCTGACACCGCACTCTAAACTAGTTAAGGAGCGCTTGACCTAATTAGTATTAGCTTCAAGCTACTTCTATATCAAACTTGTGCTCGGCCACAGCGGAATCGCTGGAAATTACAATGTCGGTGAGCTAGCTAGAGACGACACCGTTGTTTTATTTTTTTTATTTTTATTTTATCCGATGGGAGTCGAGTCTGTTCTCCGAAGACTATTTGCTTTCTAGCTTTGGACCTTTGAATCTCCAGTGAACTCAGCAAGCTTTGTTCAACAGCCAGAACTTTGTGCGTTCGGACCTCACGGACCACTCTGACTCAGATTGAACCATAAGAGGTTCTCCGAACCACTGGCTTTTAGCAAAGACAATCTCGCCATAATTATAGGTGTTCTGATTAGAAACGTGGGGCGACTAAATATTCTATCGAATGCTTTTGCAAAGCCGTATGGAGGAAGGCGAGGTGGAATCATCCTGCCACTTCCTTCTATATTATTCTCTATTAACCAGTTTTTATAAGACTGAGATTGAAATATTTTGGTAAACACCGCTTAGCGGATATGCTGGGACTGATATTAAATCAAAAATAAATTTGTGGTAAGATCAAAACGTTTCGTCGGTTGATGAGAATCTAATGATCCATTTTTATGAATGGAATTCAAGTGAGATCCATCCCTTTTGGATCAATCGTACGCCCTAACCTAACCTAACATGTACATAGATATTTTGTAGATTCTGAGAGTATTCTATTGAGGAGGCTTGGTCTGGAAGTGTCGCACTTTGTTTAAATTTTATCAAAAATTAAAATTTTTCGTCACAATCTCAAGATCTCTCTGAGATCCCATAAAATTTTTCGTTTTAAAAACATTAAATTTGAAATAATGTGCAATCGCATTATGTTTAGAATTTCTTTTTGGAAGCATATGCCAGGGTGCTACTAGCAAGTCCACAGTTGCTAACATTACAATTAATCTCTTTATACTCCTCAAGTCCCTAACTAATTTTCTCTAAAAAATAGAATTTAAAATCATTATTTTTTCCACTGCAAAGCCAACAGTTAATTGCTCCCTTCCTTGCATCATTATCTCGCATAAATAGTTAGCTGCGCACACTACAACAACAGCAACAATGTATGTTGCCGTGCGGCAGCTGGTGGCCCCAACGGCGCGTTTTTAAGCGATTTTTGCACACTTCAAGGTCGCCGCTTCTTGCCATTACACTTCGGTCGCGTAGAGCGCCTTGTTTTTGTTGCAGTTTTTGCAACTTTTCGCAAATAACAACGACCGACATTCACTTCGCCGCTTGCTATTTGGTTATTAGCAATATCTTGTTTTTGTTGTTTTATTGTTGCTACATGCATTGCTGCTAAATCTCGTGGTGTTGGCTTGTTTAGCGACTGCTTAGTTGTGGCTGTTTTTGCAATTATTGTTGTTGTTTTATGCTATTAACCTTCTTTTGTTAGAAGCGCGCTTAGATTGGCGAGGATTTTTGTTATTTTATTATGATTTTTCCTTTTTATTCATTGTTTCTACTAAATTAATTGCAAACGTTTGTTTAGTACTTTTTCTTTTAATTTTTTTTTCGCTAGTGTGGTTAAACTTTCAGTGTTTTTGTTTCGGTTAGTGTTCGCAAATTTTTCGCGCTGTTTATTAGCGCCCAGTTGTCGCTTTTGAGCAGCTTGTTTACATTGTTTGGGCGTTTTTGCAAGCAATTTTTGTATGATGTATTTTGTGGTTGAGTTATTATACACTGAACAGGGTATATTGAGTTTGCCAAGATGTTTGTAGCAGCCAAAAAGGAAACCCTATAAAGCATATACCGTCACTTCAAATGCAAAACAACGTTAAATCAAAAAATCAAAATTGAGCTATTTATTGCTTACGATTCACTAAAGTTTATATAAAATAAAAATTTAAGCTTCCACTATCATGTATAAACAATAGGTAACCAATATATAACCAGTGGATAGCCAATATATAACCAATGGGTAACCAATATGTAACGAAAACTGGAAATTTTGTTTCAATATGAGTTATACGAATATACGCTAACTAGTCCTCAGCACCTACTTATTTGTGAGGACTTAATAATCACTTACTTACTTAATGATTGAGAATCATTATATGGCAAACATAATTACAGCTGGTGATTGCTGCGGTTCTAATTGCATATTGCAAATCAAGCTTGCAATTTTTTTAAATTTTTTTTTTTTTTTTGGTTAATAATTCAAGCGTTTTATGCTTCACAGGCAGAGCTGAGCACTTTTTAGCGATTTATTTTTATTTATTTCTTTTTTTGTAAAAAAAAAATATTTTTTTATTATGCTTCCATGGCTTAATCATTTTCTTAGTTTTTGTTGTTGTTTTTCCCCAGCTGCAGTTGCTTACTGCGCCCAAATGCGAAATAAAAGCCAGTGAAGGTCACAATTAATTTTTTAAAATTTATTTTGAGTTTTTATTAAAAGTTTTTAATTATTTTTTTAATCATTTATTTTTTTTTTTTTTTTTTTTTTTTTGCAAACCATAATTAGTTTTGCCATTTTGTAGTCATATTTCATGCTTCATTATGAAAATAAATTAAACCTTCCATAAATATAATGAATTAATGATCGGTTGCGGGTAATTTAAGACACTGCAATAATTGATTGGCTCTTTCTCGGCCAGGCAAAGTTGCCAATATTTGCGAAATTATCTATTGACTCATATTTTTTATGGCATTAGTAGTTTTGAACCCCATCCTGCGTCAATAATATAAAAACAATATTTTTAAACAAGATAGAAATAAATCGTTGCAGTATGTCAGTGATCAAAAAAGAGAACAGCAATCCCCTACTCGATTCTTTGAACTTCTTCTGAGAACGAATAAAACTATTTAGTGTTAAGTTGGTTATATTTATAGTATATGAGATTAATTATGCAAAGACACATCGGCATTTTTCCTTGCTTCGTTGGCATTCTTTACAATTTAGATCACTACCGCTCATAACCTTCTGCTGGGGGTATCTTCTCAGCGCACACACCAATGAGAGATTTCGGTGAAGGCGTTGGAGCATAGTAGTGAGCTTTTTTATGGCTTGTTCGAAGTTAAGTGAGAGAGTAGCAGTTGAAGTTTTCGGTCGGGAGCTCTTTATAAACTCTAGTTCCAGACCACTATAGAGTGTAACAAGTAACGAATTATGCTCTGTACACGAACATTAATAGAGCTCGCACAAATCTACTAAAACAGTTTTTGTCAAGTCGGGTTTCTGCAGTCCGGGTCATTTTTGATCAGGTGGTATGTCAATGATAAAATCTTCTTGATTTGTAAACTTCTATTGAGAATCAGTCGGGAATCACTGGTGTCGTGCAAAATATTAATATACGAAAATAGTGTTTGTCGCTTCAGTTTTCACGTAATGCAGTCCGGGTCAATTTTGATCATATGGTATGTGAAGTATAACATAATATGATTCTTGTTTTATGAACTTTTTTTTGGCCGTTGAGTGGTGAACCAGACGTGTCGTACAAAATAGAACCTGAAAAGATTTGAGAACTGTCAAAACACAATAGACATGGGATTATATAAAGATAACCCCTAAAAAAGCATTGTACTACAAAAAATTACTTATATAGTAGTGTTTAATGATCACCTCACAGACCAAACCAAAAATGTAAGAGCAAATTTCTACAACTTAAAATCTTTGAATACATTTTTGGCGGATATAATAGGTATGGTATACCTCGTAATTTAAAATGCAAAATAACATAAAATCACATTTCATAAGTTTGCAGGCGAAGGAAAACCGATATAAAAAACACTGGACCAAATTTGAGTTTTGGTTATAAAATGGTTACACATTGGTTATATATTGGTTATACAATGGTTATAAAGTAGTTATATTGGTTATAAAATGGTTATATATATTGGTTATATCTGAAGCAGAAGCTAATAATTTGCCATATGAAGTTGTGAAACGTAAGCAATAAAAAAACCCAATTTCTAACTCTTTTGTTTCGCATTCAAGAGACGATATACTCATGTTTCTTAAAACTAGAAAAAATTCAAAGTTAATTTTTTTTTAATATTTGAAAGCCAACTATCAAGGAGTATAGAAGCAAAGCAGAACCCGAAAGCGTGAAAAACTCTACGTTTCCTTTTCTCCACTTTGTTACATGGTTCAATTTCAATGCAATTTCACTTCAATCAAGTCAAGCGCACACATAAATCGCTTTAAATTTCATAAAATATTTTTAATAAATTTATTTTTATTTTCTATGTCCGCTTTTTCGCATATAAATTAATGCTAAGTGCCTACTTATACTCTATATTCATGCATGTATGTATATGAATATTATACATATATATTTGCCAGCGAAAATAATACAGCAATCACACAGTCAACAGAAGTCTGAAGAATCAAACAAAAAAAAAAAAATAAAAAATCGACTTTATGCGCCGACAATGCAACGTTTATGCGCTCTTTGTTGTTGCTGTTGTTGGCAGCTACTGTTTTTCCTTTCCCAACCCACTTATCTGCGTTTATTTGTTTTCAAGTATACTCTTACTCACTGCAGAGCCGCACTTCACGTCACTACTCGCCTGCCTGTCTTCCTACCATACCTGGGTCACCCCTCTTTACCCCCTTAAGCTATGCAACATATGTACGTATAAGTTTCGTTATGTTTGTTGCTGCTTTTGCTTCTTGTTTTTTTAAGGCTCGATTGCCATTGCGAGTTGCGAATTTCCGCTTCGTTGACAGCTCGAGTGTTAAAACGCTTTCAATTTTGCAATTTCAACATTTTCGCATAACAATGAGCTGAGCTGAGGCAAATCAACTCACGCTGTATGATCGAATGACTGCACGTCTGACGGAGCTGACATTGTCAAGCCAGCACCGCGTCGCACTTACTGACACACTGACTAGCTGGCTAACCGCCAAATTGTCTGGGCGACTCACAATGCATTATGTAGGGTAAAGCGCGCAAAGAAATGAAATATTAACAAAAAGGCATAACATCGAAAAAAAACATAGCGTAATATGATGAACAGCGGTAATACGAGCAACTACACCGATTTTATTTATACACACACAGTATCACATATATGTTTAGATATGCTCAGATATGAAGACGGCCATATGGCATGTTAGGTACGTTCATAGTAACCGCCCAGCATGAATTATTAAAGCGAATCTCACGGATATACATATGTATTCGGTGCAACAAAAGCAACAATATTGTTGTCAAGTTTATCCCACAGTATATCTCACTGAGTACATTAGAGTTGTATGCGTAGTTATATTTACATATATTTGTGTATATTGTAACATATATCTGTTATTATATATGAAAGCAGTTATGTATTTAAGCTCTACTGGCTTAACGCAATCCAATTTTTATTCGACTGAAAAGTGCCGAACTTATTCGTTTTTCTATGCCATTGCTGAGATGAGAGATAAAACATATACTACTAAGAGCAAAAAATAGTAAGACTTTGTTCATAATTCTTAATTTATTCTTCAAAATCTATGTATTCCTCTTGCCTCAATACACTTGTGTTTTCAATTGACTCAAAACGGGTTTTCGGGAGTGGTCGTTTGAGTATGCTGAATAGCCGGAAGTCACACGGAGCTAAATCATGGATCCACGATGCATTATCGTAGTGCAAAAACCAAGAGGGGTTTGTCCATAATTCCGGTCTCTTTTTATACTCTCGCAACAAAGTTGCTAAAGAGAGTATTATAGTTTTGTTCACATAACGGTTGTTTGTAAGTCCTAAAACTAAAAGAGTCAGATATAGGGTTATATATACCAAAGTGATCAGGGTGACGAGTAGAGTTGAAATCCGGATGTCTGTCTGTCCGTCCGTCCGTCCGTCCGTGCAAACTGTAAATTGAGTAAAAATTGAGATATCATGATGAAACTTTTTACACGTATTTCCCGGCTTCATAAGAAGGTTAAGTTCGAAGATGGGCAAAATCGGCCCACTGCCACGCCCACAAAATGGCGGAAACCGAAAACCTATAAAGTGTCATAACTAAGCAGTAAACAAAGATATTAAAATGAAATTTGGCACAAAGGATCGCACTAGGGAGGGGCATATTTGGACGTAATTTTTTTGGAAAAGTGGGCGTGGCCCCGGCCCCTACTAACTTTTTTGTACATATCTTGAAAACTACTATAGATATGTCAACCAAACTGCATAGAGTCGTTTCTTTTAGGCATTTCCATATACAGTTCAAAAATGGAAGAAGTCGGACAATAACCACGCCCACCTCCCATACAAAGGTTATGTTGAAAATCACTAAAAGTGCGTTAACCGGCTAACATAAAACGTCAGAAACACTAAATTTTACGGAAGAAATGTCAGAAGGAAGCTGCATCCAGTTTTTTTTTAAATTGAAAATGGGCGTGGCGTCGCCCACTTATGGGCCAAAAACCATATCTCAGGAAGTACTCAACCGATTTCAATGAAATTCGGTATATAATATTTTCTTAACACCGTGATGACATGTACCAAATATGGGTGAAATCGGTTCACAACCACGCCTGAAATCTCGATTATCACTTTATAATGCGAGAGTATAAAATGTTCGGTGACACCCGAACTTAGCCCTTCCTTACTTGTTACGAATAAGTTCACGCAAATGACGTATAACACTCAAATATTAGTCCTTGTTGACAGTTTGGCCGGCGGAAGGAATTCGGAGTGCACCCCACCTCGATGTATTGTAGAATTTTTCGATTCCGGCTCATCTTTGCCTCGATATTTGGACGATTGACCTCTTTAAGGATCATTGAACCAAGACTCGTGGCCAGTAATAATACGTTTCATGGCATCCTAGTAATCGGAAAGCATTGTTTCACAGACGTTAAGGCGACGATGTTTTTTGAAAAAAATTTGTTATTTTGGAACATATCGTGATTTCAGTTTTGGCAGCAGAAATTTAATTCCGCACACAAAATCTAATGGAATTTTTTCTTTACTAGCGTCGACACTGTTTACCCGGTTACAGCCTAGTTAAAAACAGCGCAGGTTATTCCCGATTCTGAGGGAACTAACCATAATCCACAAAGATGCTGATGCATGCTCCTTATCTGATCTTCGTCGCCGTATTTTAATAACTCGATCCGAATTCCTTTCGCTTTGTTGTTCTTTAAACTTTCGTCGTCATCGATTGAGAAATCGGGTTCACCATCTCCTGTTGTTATGTCATACTACAAAACGGAGAAGTGTTTCTTCCATACTTTTAGTATGCTCTGGGCATCAGTCACTAGATCACTTCTGGGCATTCCGCAAGATACTCTGGTCTTGAAACCATCTGTTGGTTGCCGCATGTTTCTGTAGAATTTTTGAACATTTTCCCCGTCGGCCAGCTTGTCAAGCTCTTCGTACTCACTCATTTCGGTCTCTTTCTGGTTTTGTCTGGAAATGCGTTTCGATTCCTTCTTCAACACTCGGTCCTCCATGCCTCATATGTTCGATATGGTCGATTGTGATGTTGCGTTGTCTGTTTTCTCTCCACTGCGACACGGTACTCCTCATCGTAACAGCTGTTCATGCATGGGGTGTCTATCATCCGAGAATGTGATAAGATGTTCCACCTTCTCACTTCAACTCGCCCTCCAACGGATGTTTTTTTTTTTTTTGGTTACCCAGAGGAAACTTGCTCTAAGACCGGAAGTCGTGAACTGTTTGAGCCATTTGTAAAAGAATCGTTTCTGGCTACTCCCAAGTGATTGGCGTTCATAGAAGTTTTCTCACATCACACATGACTCTATCTTCCAAGCTTTATGTTTTTGTAGTCCGATATTGGCCCTTACTGGCTTTTGGTGAGAGAATGGCGGGTGCAAAAATATCGACAACTGACTATTATATTAAACTATTCAGTATATACCGAACCCGTTCAGGGATATAAAAATGGCAGGCAACATTAGTTTTCAATACAGCGGGTAAAAATTTCAATGTACAAAACGATAGTAGCACAGTTAGAATTATACGTATGGCACACAAAGATATTATATACCGAAATCATGATTAGAGACACACGCATACATAGATGGTATTCGCAAAATGAATGGAACAATGTAAGAATGTGAAAAGTTGCGGCATTGCAATAGAGAGTTGGATTACAGTACTGCAAAGATCGCAACAAAAAAATCACTTTCAACATTTTGTACACTTTTTATTTTTATTTTTTTTTCAACTAAATCAAATGTATATAAAATAGCACGAAATTAGCTGACTCAAATTTTCGTGATAGTGGATAGCATATGACTAGGTCGAATTTTTACAATGTAAGCGAAATTTTTCGATTTCTGATTTGCTGTTATCATTAATTTTTGCTTTATGCTGGCTTTTATGCTTTTTAATTCTTTTTGTTCTTGGTTTATTTTTTGTTGTTGCTTTGCTTTTTGTCGCGCACAAAAGTATTTGGCCTCAATTTGAAGCGGAGAAATGCAGCGCTGCGAACATATTTGTACGGTGAAAAAGTGCAGTTTGGTGGGTGATGGTTATTGAAGCTGAATAAATGGTGGAAGAATAGTTGAAGATGAATTGAAGAACGTTGTCAAAAATATGCTATAAATGCTTATTATACTCTCGCATGAGTGTGTGGAGTTATGCGAAGTGGCAGAAAATAAAAATTATTTCAAATGAAATGCGCTTGCGGTGGTCAAAGGTGAGCCATGTTGAGTTAAGCAATGAAAGAAAACATAATTAATTAAAAATGTTTCCACTTATTATTTAATTTTTCATTAACATAAACAAAGAGCTTTGGAATTTCAAAAAAAAAAAAACAGCAACAACAAATGCAACATCGCGCTGCCTCACTCATGCGTGCCGCGGCTTAATTGCGGCCTGCTTGCGCGCTCGCCATGTGATTGCGTGCGGCATTTTCGCCAGCCGCATTGCCACACATGACAATTAAAAGGAATTAAATTAAATGCAACGCGCATACATTGGACATGCATGCAACAACAACAACAAAGCTGAAAGCATATTTAACATGCGCATACAACAACACCAACTGCATAGCGTAACCTACCGATAGCAACAAAAACAAAAAAGCCAGCAACGCACACTGACTACCGTTGCAGTTGCCACAACAGCCGACTGCTTTGACTTTTAAATCTAATTTGTTGCGGCGCGCAAATGGACGCGCACTCAAGTATGCACACACGCACACACACACAGTCATATCAATATCGTTGCTTGTGTTTGATTTTGCAGCAAAACTTGTTGCCACTTCGGAGCCGCCACTTTTATTTATTAATTTATGCAAATCAATTTTGTACCGTTAGATTGGTGCACAGGCCGCGCGCATTTTTCGCAAATGAAAATGAAGTAAGCGCCGCCGTGCAACATTTTCGCCTGCATGCATGTACATATGTTTGTTTGCCTGTTTGCAATATATAGTATATTTGCGGTGTGTGTGTGCTGTCTCTTATACACATCTAGATGTGTATAAGAGACAGGGTGCACAGGCCGCGCGCATTTTTCGCAAATGAAAATGAAGTAAGCGCCGCCGTGCAACATTTTCGCCTGCATGCATGTACATATGTTTGTTTGCCTGTTTGCAATATATAGTATATTTGCGGTGTGTGTGTGTGTGTATGGTGTGTTAACGGTGCTCCGTCAAGCGTGTGGGCATAAAATTAGCAAATGAAGTAACAACAAAAAAAGTAACTCGCATTTGCATACATTTGTTTGCCAGTTGCTGAGAAAATCAACCGTTTGGGGCATGCAACACCAAAAAAGAAGTGCCACGGTATTTATTTAAGCAGCCAATGCTTGTTTGCCGTGGCCTAATGAACTTGTCAAACGGAAGTGCGCCCAGCGAAGTGCTCAGCAGCGATAGGCTGGTGGGGTCACAGGTCAGCGCGGTTGTCGCTGCCAATCGGGCGAATGATAAAAAATGTGCAATAAATATGCAAATCAAACTGAAATTTGCATGGCAATCTATGTGCGACTGCGCCTGCCACCAGTTGTGTATGTGTGTGTGTGTGCATGTGTGTGATGGTGTGCAACGGTGGCAAAGTGTCTGGAAAGCGCTGGGGCGGTTAATTAAAATTTATAAACCCATGCAGCAAATTGTCGCAAACAAGCGCTGCTGTGAGTCGCAGGCGCTGCGAATGTGTGTGCAACGACTCGCCAAGTATCAGTCAACTCGGGTGCATGCATCAGCTATGCGCTTGGCGGAAATTGCAAATTACCAAGCAAGTTGCAAGGCAAAACGAAAATAGATTTGATTTAAAGTAAGCATGCAACTAAATGTTGACTAAAAAATTGGCTCAGTTAAATATCAGCATTGGCTGGAATAGATATTATTCGCCTCAATATATTTGTGCTAGGTTCTAGGCGCTTTGTCGATAAGCGAGGGGCTTTTTTTTTGCAAAACTAAGAGTTCTAAGAAGTTCTATCACAACGGGTACAAGCGTTTTTAACAGTTCAAGTGCGATAATTCGTGCTATCGCGAATAATCCGCCTATTTACTTAACTTAATCTAACCCAACCTAACCTAATGCCTTGATCACACGTAACGAGTAGAGCGGCGAGACAGTGACTCGGCCGAGTGCTCGTTTCGTTTAAACAGTAAGGCGAGTAATGAACCGAGTCAGTGGGCGAGTATAGTGGCGAGAGAGTCATTAGAATCACATTTTGTTTACTAGACCGAGTGCTTCTTTTTTCTTTACTCTTTTGCCCCTTCTGAGCTAATCACTGACTCGCTTCACTCGTCTTTACTCGCCACTCGGCCGATTTTTATGTTGTTTATTTAGTTTCAATTGCATTTTGCATTGGGAAAGAATCGAAATGGCAAACACCCTTTTATGAGATGCGGTAGAACTTCATTAAAAACTCTTTTAAAATGTCTTTTTCTACCRAACATTGTAAATAAAACTTTGAAAAACTTCACTGTCTAACTAGATGAACATAATACGTGTAAACCTCTACTCGCCAACGCAACTCTCTATCATCAGTATCATACTCGGCCAGAATACTGTCTCGCCACTGCACTCGTTACGTGTAACAAGGCCATAACCTAATCTCAAGCAACCCAACCTATCCAAACTTAACCTCACTTAAGCTAACATAATCTAATCTAAAGCAACCTAACCTAACCTAACCTAACCGAACCTAACCTTATCTAAACCGGACCCAACATATCAAAAATGTCTAAACCATGTTTTCGAGCACACACATTCGGAGTTATCAGAGGATTTAAGTAAAAAATAGTACTAAATACCCGCTCCTTGTCAACAGTTGGCTCCAGGAGTTAGTGTTGATCGATTTTGATACGTCCAAAACGTGTTAAACCTAACCTAGGCATTTTAAAAAGAACCCTCATTTCCGCAGTAGTGACTTTATTTATGTGTCATACTTTTTGTGTCCAAATATGTTGGAATTTTTTGTGAAATAAACGTCATTTGCGAAAAGTGTTGATTTTCTTCTTTCCGTCAAGGAAATCGGTCGCTGAAGCACATCCCTATGTCAAAAAAGTTTACGGAGCTGCTGTCCCAAGTCAAACAACGTGCCGTGACTGATTACGTCGCGTGAAGGAAGAACAAAAACCTTTGAAAACTGTGAATTGAAGACGTTGCTCGCTGAGTATTCGCGTCAAACGCCGGAAGAGCTTGCTTCAGCATTGGGAGTCACCAGGCAAGCCATTTCAAAGCGACTACATGCGCTGGGAATGGGAAGTGTATTCATGACAGCCGTTCAAAGAAAAAACAAAGTTATGAGTACTGCGCCATGGGTTGCCTAAAAGTCATCGCCTCGGCCGAATATTCACGCTGCGAATGTTATGTTGTGTTGGGCCTAGGCCGGCGTTATTTATTATGAGCTACTGAAATCAAATGTAGCCATCAATGTGCAACGACATCGACTTAAATTGTTACTAATGAGCTGAGTACTGCGCGAAAAGCAGCCTAAATGCCAGGGGGAGGCACGAAAAAGTAATTCTGCTGTACACAATAAAATTTCCTTTTGATTAAAAAAAAAAAAAAACAGCGAGAACTTAGTTGAGCACCTAATGCGAACCCGAAATAGGAAGAAACAAAGTATCTACTTAAATGAAAAATAACATTCTATGCATAAACATTAAAAAATATCGGTCACTCTTCCCTTAAAAATTAAAAAAAAAAGAAAAAAAAAAAAATACCACCAATTTTTATGCCACTTTATCATGATTTATCATGTTTTGCGCGGCCATATCACAAGCACTTCCTTCATAAATTAACTGCTGCATAAACACAATTTACAACCGCTAATGAACGCCTTATTGATGAGCGCACATTAACTTGCTTGCAACATGACGATTTTTGTGGCATGCAACATGCAAGAAGTAGCGCAAAACAAGCTGCTAATGAGACTGCGGAAGGAAGCAGTCGATTACTTATAAATATACGAGCACATGACAGCAGAAGCTAGAGAGGTTCACTCTAGGCATACTCAAACGAGTGCCAGCCAAGAAAAAATGTATTTGCAATTTTCTTAACTAAATATTTCTTCACACAAGATTTCGCTATTCAAGCATTGCTAAGCTTCTACATGTTGCAAAATAACCAGTTTATTTATCTATCCTCGAAAATTGTTTACTCACTTTGCTGCCACTGCAGCGACATCTCGCAAGCGTGTCAAGGTCTCTTGGTTGCAGCTTTCAAATATTGCAACAGCAGAAAAAAGCGCTTTAAGGCGACGCAACTTGAAAAGCTTTGAGCAATAGGAAAACACTAATACAAATAAATAAAAGTAAATAAGCAATAAAATATACAAAGAAAAATAAAAATAAAAATCGATGAATATTAGTGGGAAGCAAAAATAAATTTTAGAAAATTTATATTAACAAAAAACTA
>NW_017537046.1:1677410-1682682 GCF_001853355.1 Bactrocera latifrons
ATTTAAATACTTATATTGAAAAAAAAAATATTATATTACAAAAAAGTCGTTTCATCAGCGTAAACTGGTTTTTCCTTAAGAAAACTAATATTTTTTATCAGTTTGTTGCTTGCCAAATTGCCGTCGACCTCAGCGCTTATTTGACCTGCTAACCCAGTCGCCGTTACTCGCTGCCTTAAAAAGTGTGTTCGATAAATTTAATGGCAGTTGCTAAGAATTTTCGATTGTGCATTGGTTATGGGGATTGGTATGCCCAATTCGAGCTCAAAGCCATAATCAGCAATTATTGCTTTATTAAGTTGTCAGCGCTGTCTGTAACTGTATAATTGGTTGTATGCAACTTTTATCGATTTACTTATTTGGAGGTGTCTCTTAAGAATTTCGAAATTAATTTATACATGAAATTGCACAGTTGTCAATTTATTACCGTTATTTATGGGAATTTAATGTGTAATGTTTTGGGAAATGACTTTGTCGTTTTGCTATTTTCCTAAGATAAACTGTACAGGGTGTAGCTATTAGGTTTGGCTAGGTTAAGATGTTGACAAAAGCTCTTGGACAGCTTAGAACGCTTGGGCAGCCTAAAGCTCCTATATATTGGATCATAAGACCCTTAAGAAGCGACAAACCGCTTTGAGTCTCTAAAAAAAATTTTCCATGTTGTTGAGGCGGCTAATATCAGTTTCGGCTAAGTCTACTGGTTCGCAGAAGGCAAGACTGCCGAGATGTTTCATACTAAGTCAAAGGCTGAACAATGTTTCCAGCTCACCCTCCTCAATACAAGTTTATCAACTAACGTCGCTCAAGATTTTTAGCCTTACCGCATGAAGACTTATTTGAGAACCTTCAGTGAGAACTAACTTTATTATCCTACTTTATAACCTTCCCTATTGCGTCGGGATGAACTATGCGAAAGGCAAGTAGTTGAGAAGATCTCACAACCGCGACTGCTAGACGTGCGCGAGATGCATTGGTACAATACTTAAACTCAAGATATTAATGGCTATTCATGATGCGGGGCAAGGCTGTTATCTGTGGTTAGATCGTCGGCTTTGTGCCACTACCTCTGCCGCCACCTTAGTAGCAGCCAATTTTTTCTCAAAAACACTACAGTGGTATGATAGCCTAAAACATAAATTCACGGAAAACTCTTTAGAAAAAAACAATAATCTTAGCCACGACCCATCCGTAAAGAAGTTCATTCATATATTCCTCGTCGGCAGATAACAAGCCACCACGAATAGTCTCTGCGACACCGTGATCCAAGTTTTCTGGAATGCAGTAGAAGGACTAGAAAATTCAGGCGTGTCCTTGTGCGTAGTTGAAGGAATATCAAGGGAGCAAGCGGCTTATAGATGATAGGGTCAGATGTAGGTGGCAAGACTGTTGTGACAATAGTCCTTAGGGTAACAAAGACCCAAATTCTGTCTGCTTGTAATTACAGAATGACCGTTGTACTCGGACATTAGAGATGTGGGTGGTATGGGAATAGAAGCCAGGTCCTTCTTCGCCTGATCTTTCCAACGGAGTGGATGTCTTCCTATTCCTCTACTTCTCCCGGCGGGTACTGCGTCAAAAACTTTCAGAGCTGGAGTGTTTTTGTCCATTCGGACGACATGACCTAGCCAGCGTAACCGCTGTGTTTTAATTCACTGAACTAACTGGAAGTTAGAGTTAGTTTTAAAGTGGTATGCGTATTTGATATGTGTATGGCGTCCAACCCTTGTTCACCAGTCTTCTGAGCAGTTGGAGGCTCAACTGGTAGTAGTTTCGGCTGCGAAGTCTGACCAGAAATTTAATTCTGGTACCACGGGCAGCATTAGCCCTTGGAGTGCGTTACAAACTGCTCTTACGGGGAGTATGGTGGTTGTTGTGGCTAAAACCCGCAAGCGGGAAGAATTGACACAACTAGGATTAAGTAGTTCAAGTGCAAGTCTGCATGATATTTCTTCGGAATTTACGTAGACGTTTTACCAAGTAGACTGTTTATTTTTCAAACATAAAAGCATTAACGTAACCTCCATATATTAAGCTACTAGAAGCTACTCTCCTAGCATGCAAGTTGCCAGCAGTAAAATCCGCAAATTTAGTGCCAAAGTGCATTAACTGTTACTATTACTGTAAAAGCATTTTTTACTTAACGCACCACAACAATGAAAACTGCGCTCTTTAAAGTCTACATTTTGCCACAGATTTATGTACGCTTCATCTTAGCTCTCTCCTGCCTCTCTCCCTCTGTCCGCATACTTTGTTATTCGCGTTCGCGCCATTTGCCTCACAATTTTCCAACTTTTACACGCATTTCCGCGCGTCCGTCCAGCCGTTCTTCCGCTGGCGCATTTTTGCATTTTTATGACTCATTTTTTGCGCCGTTAGAAGTGTTTCCGTTATTACGGGTTTTATTATCTACATTGTTGCCGCTCCTGCCACACTGCCACTGCCACTGCCACCGCCACTGCTAATGCTACTGTTTTTCGCCGCATTTTCCACAACTCATTTGGCAAGCGCATGCGTGTGTCTGCATTTTCCGCGCCCATATAACGGCATTAGCACCGCACTTTTCTCATGCACTGTTTTG
This sequence comes from Bactrocera latifrons, assembly GCF_001853355.1. NCBI lineage: Eukaryota > Metazoa > Arthropoda > Insecta > Diptera > Tephritidae > Bactrocera > Bactrocera latifrons. The sequence goes on from NW_017537046.1 coordinate 1,679,989, forward strand.
CGTCGCGTTTTTCTATTCTGGCTATGGTATGCTAATCAGCGCACATTTCCGTATCCGTTGCCAAGCGTGTGTAAAAATCCGAAGCGCGCTTATATGTGTTGCATGCAATCATGCCACATGCAACCGTGCAACTAAGTTTCTTCATAACTTGCAACAAACATGCAAGCACAAGTTGCTGTGGCAGGTCTAAGCTGCAGCGCGTGAAATTCTTTTTCCTGTCACTGTTTGCCGTTGTTGTTGTTGTTCTGCATTTTATTTGTTTACATTCTATTAGCTTTCTGCTCGTTACTTTGCCACATTCGCATGTTTTGCTGCTTTAATATGCCATAAATATTGCCAGGAATGTGTTAAGCGCTTGGGAAAAACTGAAGTTGCGCGCAAAAAAGCAACAACAACGTGCGCCAACTGCATACAGCGTTGCTGTGGCGTGCAGTTGGTGTCTGGTTATGCGCTCGGCAATTAGCAAAAGCTTGTTTGGCAGCGCGTTGATTGAATTAACGAGCTAAGTGGTGTTAATAAACGTGATTTATGCCGTGGAAAGAGACATTTATGCTTTTATTAATTAAATAAATAATTAAAATTAACAATTTTCGTGGAAATTCAGGCGAAAAAATGCTTTGAAAGTTTTCGCCCGCGCTTTAAGGCCATCATATACCAGCCCCATATGCCCACTGAGTATCTAGCGTATCTTGTATGCCTTCCTGCGCAACCCCGTGTGTGCCACTATTTCGCTATCATTCTTAAAGCTCTCGCTTGCGCAACTGCTGTGCGCCTGTTACTTCTGTAGGCCTTGGCAAGCAAAAGCTCTACATTTTGTATACACGCCAACAACTTTTGCAAAAGAAATCCTACACTTTCCTAACTCTCTAACGCCCACCCACTCACGCTTCCTAGCTTTTTTGGCGCACACCGGCTCTGCAACACTCTTAGCACATGCACACCCGCGCATAACCTAAAAAGTGTTTTTGGTTTTATTTCATATATTTTTTATTTATTATGCTGTTGTTGCCGCTTTCCGTTAGTGGCAAGTGTATGAAACTTTTGCACTTGGCAAGTAAAAATGTCCTAATAGTTACATACTTATAAGCTGATTTGCCAGTTATTTTTTTTACTCAAGGAAGTCTATGCTTGTACTTATTTTCGGGCCTTTCACATTTAAGCGTTGCAAGTTCGTTTGCTGTGTTCTTTTCGTGTACCGTTTTGCTTGTGGCAGTATGCTTGTGTCATTTTGCCAGTGATTAGCACAGATTAGCTACACTTTGGCTGTTTGCCAATGCAATGAGCTCCTCGCTCTTTTATCTCGGTTACCTCAGTTTGGCAGCTTCCGCTGCTGGATTACAAGCTTTCCGCATTATAGCTTTATTAAAGAGGCTGTAAACTTAAAGAGTTTGAAAATGTTAAAGTAGTTCAAAAAAATATTCGCTGGTAGTGTTTTGAGGAAGTAAAGGCTGGGAGTCTATAAAAAATCAGAGGTATATTGGATTCAACTGTAACACTAAAGAGGACAATGAATAAGACATTCATTACATTTTTGTTTCGAAAGCACCAAAAAGCATGGAAGGAAAGGACCCGATAAAGAAGAAGGTCGGTGAGGATTTTAACGGCTTGTGAGGAGGGTCGCTGAACCTTGAACCTCTGGCTGTCTCTTCTCAGCTCAAGGGAGGCATGGGAGGGAAGGACCCGCTGAAGAAAACGGATGGAGTGGATGGATTGAAGCATGTGGGTAGCGTTGGGGAGGACTTAACCATCAGTAACTTTACTTCAGCTCCAGTTTTAGGTTACCTAACCACTGCAGCGTCTAACAAGCGAAGGTGGCTGCCATAAAGTTAACAGTAGTTCTACTGTCCCTAAGTCTCTTTCAGAGTGGTGATTATCCACTCCAATAGGAAGGAAGCGATATTAGCGTTGAGTTCGCTGACTGTGCGCTCAAAATTAGTAAAGAAATCTGTAGAATTTTTAGCAAGACATCGAGTAATTTTAATTGGACTGCCTAAAGTGCCTGGCCACAGCAGTATTGCTGGAAACTGTAAGTCTGTGACCTTTCTTGAACAGCTAAATTAATTTCAATAACTGTGAAATGGCAGCAAGCACGAGCTCCTTTGATTTCTTGTGGTTCACTACTGGACTGTTGACTCAGACATATCAGCAAGTGCTAGCCGATCACCAGCAGCTGTGCAGTCGCAAGATTCTTCTGGCCCGGAGTAAATCATACATAATTCAGGCAACCTTCGCTCTCAGCAAAGTCCATCTTTGCAGAAGCCCTAACTGGACCCTATCCCTTTGGAATTTATGTAGTAAGATTAAACATCTTACCGGATGCGCTATATTTTGAAATTTTTGTATAAAAAATGGAAGAATGCCACGCAGGCCGTCAATGAAATTTGTGAAGTTCATGCTGTATCAGTTCGTCTGGTCGAGCTATAGTTGAAAGAATCGACGAAATTATAGGAAAGATTGACCAGGACACATGAGCAGCCATGACATCCGTAAAGAACTTAACAATCCAACGATTTTTAACCATTTAAAAAAGGCTGGCTACAAAAAGAAACTCGATGTTTGGATACCAAATGAATAGTCTGTAAAGAATTTAATGGACCAAATTAACATCTGCGATTCTTTGCTAAAACGAAATGAAATCGAACCATTTTTTAAGCGAATGGTAACAGGAGACGAATGTGCGGAAAAGATTATGGT
>NW_017537046.1:1682712-1834172 GCF_001853355.1 Bactrocera latifrons
TATGGTCCAAGCGTGGTAAAGCTCAACAAAAGCAAAGCAAAGCCAGGATTAACATCTGCGATTCTTTGCTAAAACGAAATGAAATCGAACCATTTCTTAAGCGAATGGTAACAGGAGACGAATGTGCCAAAAAGATTATGGTCCAAGCGTGGTAAAGCTCAACAAAAGCAAAGCAAAGCCAGAACTGACACCGCGAAAGGCTAACCTGAGTGTTTGATGGGATTGGATAAGAATCATCCACTATGCGCTGCTCCAGCTTGGTCGAAAGATGGATTCTACATTTTACTATCAACCACTGATGAGATTGAAGCAAGCAATCGAAAAAAACGGCCAGAACTGATCAACAGAAATCGCTTCGTCTGCCATCAGGACAACACACACATCTTTCATGACTCGACAAAAACCGGGATAGCTTGGCCTATAAGTTTTGATGCATCCACCATTTAGCTCTGATCTTGCACCATCGGATTACCATTTGTTTCGGTCAATGCAGAACTCCCTTAATGGAGTAATGTTGGCTTCAAGAGAAGCCTGTGAAAATTACTTGTCGCAGTTTTTCGTCGCGAAACCATAAAAGCTTTACACTGATGGAATAATGTCTTTAGCGGAAAAATGGCAAAAAGTAGTCGACCAAAATGGTACATATTTGGTTCATTAAAGTTCATTATAAATATAAGAAATAAGCTGAAGTTTGATTAGAAATACATAAAGACTTTTTCAACTACCCTATATAAAATATCAGCGTGCTAAGCTGAGTCGATTCAACCATGTCTGTTCGTTTTTTTTTTGTCGCAACAGCCAATATCGGTCCACCATAGCAACTAACTAACTGCAATACAAAAATTTTGTTTTCCCAAGAAAAAGTAAATCACATTATTGCACACTCAAAACAAGTAATATCTTCTTTGGGTCAAAGAAGGTTTCCCAGCAAAAATGTGATTTCCTCAGAATAATGGGCTCGCTGAGTAAAGCAGTTGGTTTTATAGTATGAACTACACCTTTTGAAGTAAGGATGTGTTTCTGGGTATGGATTTATAATCCTAAGTGAATTGCGCTATTTGAAATTTCCCACCAACTGCGGCTAAAACCAGGTGTTTATTATGAGCCAACACACTAAGCTGCCAAAATAATTAATATACAAAATAAAACTACAGTTACTGTCAGCAGCAATTTTTTATGCCACAAACGTCTCACAGCTGTTGCACTCAAACAATATGCAATGCAATTATTTATAAGCAACGCTGGGCAATGCAAAAAGCCGCAATTAAGTAAGCACTACTTATCGCTTGTGATTAAAATTTATGCGCTAAACTTGGAGTTCACTAAAAAGCATTAATTTGCATAAATTTTATGCGCGGAGTTTAAAGAAAACGCGCCAGGCTGCCCAAGCGCCACACAAGTTTGCACGGCGCGGCAAGGCAGCTGCCCCACACAGCTGCTACGCGCTGCGTTTGTGCGTGTGGCAAGCAGTCAATTGCAGTTGCAAGCCCCCAATCAGCTGCAGCAAACACGATCTATAAAAACAATACGGCAAGACTTTATTTATATGCAACTGTGCGGCGTGCGTATGTGCGTTGCACGCGTGTTCTTGCAACATTTCAAGCTGCGCGTGCGGTGACGCACAGCGCCGCATTCACTTGCATTTATTTTGCGCTCATTTTTACACGCGCATTGTTGTTGTTGCTGTTTGGCGTTGCATGCGACTGCCACTGCATACATGTCTGTTGCTGTTCGCTGATTGCCATTACATTACGTTAACAACAACAATAAATTACGTGTCAATTTAATTCGCATTGCATTAATCATGCGTCAGCGGCAGCCGAAACAGAAACAGCAACAGCAACAAATGACACCATGACAGCGACATTACTAACAGCGACAACAACGCCACCACCACAACAACAACAGCAACAGCAAGCGAGCAATGCAAATAATGCCAATAAACGCGACTAATAAAAAAGCTGTCAGCCAAGTTCGTCAGCCGGTAGTGGCGGCAGCAACACGGTCCGCCGGTGAGTCAATAAACACAGACCGACCGCAGACAGACAGCGACAGCGACACGGACACCGGAGTGTGATCGCATAAAAAGCGGCAAGCGGAAAGCGGTGTGCTGCATATTTCGCCTGCATTTGTGGCAACAACAACAATAACAGCAAGCACGCAGACACATTCCAGTCGCATTAACTGTTTTGCAGTTTCTTTTACAGCTGATTTTTATTGCTGTTGCTGCGCATGCTGCAAGTTGTGGCAACATAATGGTTTTGGCCAGGTACCTGAGCAAACTGGCTGCGCAGCCAAACGGCCAGCAAGCAAGCAAGCAACCGTCTTGCTCCAGCATATTTTTTTTGGTTTGTGGTTGTTGTTGTAATTTTCGTGTTATTACTGTGTTTCCTTCCTTTACTTTTGTTGCTCTGTCCGTTTTTACTTTTATACATTTTTGAGTTGTTGTTTTTGTTTTTATCCCCTTTTTTGACCATCGCATTCCCAGCTGCAGTCTGCAGTCTGCAGTCGCGCCTGCGACGCCACCGAAAAACCTGTTCCACACACAGTCCGTGTTCTCCGTGCTTTTCTGCTGACCATTGGCCCATTTGTGGCTGCCACGGTTGCCTGCTGTGACCACTCGGACATGCGGTACAATGTGCAACATATTCAATAAATATTTTTTGTTGCTATTTGTAGCGCTACCTCCGTCTGCATTTGTCAAATGATTCATAGTTATTTATTGAAATTAAACAAACGCCAAACACATTCGTGACAGAACGCTTGTAGATCGGCTGCATGATAAGCGTTTGGGGTTTGGGTGCATGGGTGCGTGGGTGCGTGGGGGAGCAGCAATGAGTATAAATCAGTGAGATAAATGAATCAGCGCAGCGATTAAATTTTTGTGCAGCACACGATGAGAGCTTATAAACAACAAAAACAAATAAATAAACTGAATTGTGTATTCTGCATTCAAAGGATATGCCATTTTGAGGAGCTAACCTAATTAGCATCATCTAAGCTTTGTAGGGACAAATATTTCGGAGAGTATAAGGTCAACTATTCTTCTTTACATTCGGAGTGTTTTTTACGCGGCGTATCCGAAACTCTGCGCACAACCTTGGGGAGGGATGCTTCACCTTCTCACTTTAACTCGCCTTCAAATGGATGTTTTCTTGGCTACCTTGAAGATACTTGATCTAAGACCGGCGCTCAGAGATCTTTCCTCACTTGCATGAACTTATACATGTGGCTCCATTCACCTCGACAAACAAAGACCAAACTGTATAAATCTCTCATTATTTCTGTCCTGCTATATGGTGCAGAGGAATGGATGATAAGTTCTGATGAGACGACGTTACAAGCTTTCCATAGAAATGTTCTGCAACAAATTTATAGTCCTTTTGACATTGGCAATCATGTTGTCCGAATGGGTGAAAACACTCTCTGAAAGAGAAAAAGAAGACTTTCAACTGTTTGATACCATTTCAATAAGGCTGCACATAAAACGAGGCTCGATGAATGGTATTTGGCTTTAAATACATCATTGCCATCTGATCATCGCTGGTGAATCGCAATAAAATCGATACATTTCCGAAGCGTAGTGAAGTGAAGTAGGTCCCTTACGACAACATCAGGTACAAACGGTCGTGGACGAATCCTAATGAGCCGGCGCATTGTAAGATTGGTTGGGAATCCTCTACTATGAGTTGCGCTGGCAATGATTGGAATGTCTGAGGGAAGCAATCGCCCAGAACTGGTCGGCTTTGGCTAATAAGAGCTAATTTCTGCATTTGACAGATTTTAAGGACATATCAAGTGGTATTTACGTAAGACTGACGTGCCACGTTGCATAAAGTCTTTCTTTCGTTTTTATCGATCTGAAATTTTTCACACGTCGATTGCTCGTCGGTAACGCCGTTATCTAACCAATATAGCATACAAACTGAGAGCCATAGGAATCAAGAGCTTGTATGGAAAACTTACTAAATTGACGAGATATCTTCACGAAATTTAGCATAGATTACTAACTAGAACTATTGTATAATTTCAGAAAAAATTATTCAGATCAGAGTACTATAGCATATAGCTGTCATACAAACAGAACAATCGGAATCAAGTTGTTGTATGGAAAACTTTGTCATTTGGTGAGATATTTTCACGAAATTTAGCACAGATAATTACCTAAAGCTATAGTATAATATCCCAAAAAAATAAGCAAAACGGATCACAATAGTATATAGCTGTCATACAAACTGAACAATCGAAATCAAGAGCTTGTATGGCAAACTTTATCATTTTGAGAAATATTTTCACTAAAGTTGGCATATATTATTGTTTGTTCCTTTAGTTAATCTACGAAGAAATTATTCAGATCGCATCACTATGCCACATAGCTGTCATGTAAACTGTCTATTAAAATTAAAATAAAAATCTTTTTCTATTCCTTTATACCACGAAAACTGCATCTGTAGACGGTATTATAGCTTTAGTCCAAACGAAATTTACATTTTTCTTATTTCGATTTAAATTGATAATTGCAAAATTCTCCAGTTAAAACTATTTTACTGCAAAAACTACACAATTAAAATTCTAGACCTTAGCTTTCACATACCACACCCTTCTAGAATCCATTATATATATAAATTCGCATTACTAAGAGCGCTTAACCCACGTATCTTACAAAACGAGCACACGTAACTCTCACGCCAAATTAAGCTTTTCAGCTCAAACGCCTTTCAGACTCACCACAAAAGCTAATTAACACTCTACATTTTGTAATAATATGCTAAATTAACACTTAATAAAGTGTCTGCGTCGACACGAGCAATAGAAAACACGTCGACAGCAGCTACGGAGCTATCCATACCAGCCTGGTGTGTGTCGTATGTAATCGTATATGACAATTGACATGAAACGAATTCACACGCTACCCATACGCCAATAGAATATTCAACCACCAGAGAGCAATCGTTTATAATTGAAATGTCTTCGTTTTCGATTTCAACTTGATTTTTGTCGCACTTCGTGGTCGTCGTCAAGCCCAAATTGCGACTGTGTGACTGCAAGTTTTCGCCCCCCTCACAGTAAACTTCTCAAAGGCTCTTCTTACTCACTCCCTTTGCCGCTAGCTTTAAGTTGAATACCCAAATATGTTATTTCTAATTTCAATTGACTTCAACTACGACTTTACAATACCGACAAAATCTCAAATAAAAATCAAAAAACAAAAAAAAAAAAAAAAAACAAAGCAAAGAGTCAACATAGTAAACACACACACACCCACAAACACAGAAGTGGTGGCGCTAAAGCACGCTTGAGCGTTGGAAGTGGCAAGTCACTTCCTTTGTGTGCTCGCCACTCCACCACATATCAGTCAGTCAGTTAGTCAGTCAGCTAGTGCGCTACGTTGGGCAACACCTACAAACGCCCACATATACAATTTCGTACTTCCATTAGAACTCTGTGTGTACCCCGCACCGCCGCTTAAAGACATTGGCTTTCGCTTATCACTTGGCCCTAAGTTGACTGGCTTCCCCCATGCCTAATGTGTTTTCGCCCAGCTTACCCCACATACACGCACCCACATTTACATGCAGCCACTTTTACTACTCTCAATTTGTTGCCATTACACCCACACTCCGTGAGATTTTGCATGCGTCGCCGTTGTCTGCTTACTTTACTTTAACTTTTCCTATAGAAGAACTGCTTGCATCCCCTCCGTACCCTTCGTAGTACGGCTTATTCCGTGTCGCTTGATTCTTATCATCATTTCGAAATTACTTCAACTCGAGCAGCCAAGAGGGCAGACTGACAATGAACTGAGGTGAGGTGGAAGCATCCTGCTTTGATGTAGGTGCGTGTGTGTGTGTGTGTGTGGGGCTGCAAACAACCGCAACGTATCAGCTTTCATAGCGACTTCTTCACACAAAAACACGCACTCTCTCCGCGCACACAAAAGTGCGCTTCACAACAACACCACCCACCCGCTTAAATCCGCCACGCTCCGCGAACACAGCACCACTGTGGCTCTGCCCCGGCAACGCTATCAGTTGCTAGAGCAACAACGTTGCGGCTGCCAACGTCATCGTCGTCGTCGCGCTGACACCCCATAAAATATTTAAGTTAACAACGTAGCCAGCCATTAAGGAGGTGAATGAGCATTTCGTGTCCTGCCGCACGCCTCAACGCCCCCCATCCAACGGCTGCCTATATAGACTACACGGTTGCTTCGTAGCTGCTTCCGCCTGCTCAGCGCGCTTCGTACATTTGTAGCCTGTGTTGTCGTGCTCGCTCCCTGCCTCACTTGTCGCACAATCTCCCTCCCTTCACCATTTACGTTTTCTTTTTTTATAATTTGTTGCTATTTTCCTTAGTCAGCGCGTCAGTCACGTAGGTTTTGCTTGCCTTCCTCTATATTTTACGTTCCCTTTCATTTTGGACCCTTTTTCTTTGTTCCGCAATGTGTGTTCACTTTCTCCGCGCATCTGTGCGACTCAATGCGCTTCCTCCGCTTCCTCCGCTGCTCACCAACTGTTTGCGCCTCCTCGCTGTGGCAGCTAGCATCTCGCGGTCTGACAATTTCTTTCTCCGTCTGTCTGTTTGTCCGTCGCACTATGTCCTTTTGTATCGCTGCCGTGTTCAATTCCTGCCAGCCTTCAGTTGATTCAGCACTGCTGTCGTGGCTCTTAATATTGCTGTGCGCCTGTTCGCGTGTTCACATCCTCGCCGCTTTGTTGTTCCGCCGTGTTCTATGCACGTTGCCTTCCTTCCGGTTTCTTCGGCTTCTTTTATGTATGAGCGCATATTCCTGCGGGCTCATACTTGGCGTGGGATTGATGCCGTCGCTTTTATTCAATGCTCGTTGAATATTTTTTCTTTGTGTAGTTTTGTTTTTATACTTTTTTGTCTCTCGTTTTTACTTCCGTGCCTGGTCGTGGCATGTGCAACACTGATAAGCGCAACGAATGCGAGAATTTAATTTCATGTTGTACGTTGAGTTGCCAGACGGTTGGGAGACGAATTGTAAAGTTTTACTGGAAAACTTTGTCAATCTTAAGGCAAAAATACTGTTTTGACTTCGAGAAAACTACCAAAAACGATTAAAACGGAGTCGCTGAGTGTGATTAGCCAAGGCGACAGTTTTTGGCTCCTTAAAAGTTGATTACCGCATTTCTTCAGTGAAATTTTTCGTACCACAACGAACCTTCTTCCGAAATAGAGCTGGTAGGTCTGAGAGGGAGTCTAGAATGTGAAACTAGAGTTCACGTTTTTCGGACCACTACAAACTTTCTTCCACAGTAGAGCTAGCAGCGTTCACAGAATGTCTAGAATGTGAAACGAGAGTTCAGAGCTTCGATGGAAAGCAGTTGGAAAAAATACGAATGGACTCGGTGTCAAACCGAAAGTCCAAGTTCTCCAAAAATCCAAAAATTAAAAATAAGATTTTGGACGCGACCTTCGTCTACTCCAGGACCAGGAAAAGCCAATTACTCTAGAGTTAACCCTAAGATCCCAGTTATATTTCGTAGCTCCAGTGCCAACCACAATTCGATACACCATGCTGTCTGCCGTGTGGCATCCGACCACAAAAACTTGAAATCGCTTATGTCAGTAACGATTTGCCTCATTAGGAGTCCAGCTGGCAACTCTACTCGGCAAAAATATCTCCTCTTCATTCAAGCAAACTTTCATTTGACTTTCGTAAGTTAACCTCGTGGCTATCTCATTTACATGCCACCCCCTGATACTCCGGTCGCGCCACTTACTATAAAATTAAACACTCACTAACACTAAATATAATATTGCGCATGGTGCGACTAACGACGTACATTTTGTAGGCGTGGCAGACAGTTAAGAACACACTAAAGCTTTTAAAGCAGCGACAACGTCAAGCATGGCGCCGTCAGGCAAATTTCATATTTCAAAGCAAATTGGCAGCAATGGTGATTATAGACATAAGCACCTACTATATACATACGCATATATGTATGTCTAAAAAGCGACAAGTACGCGTCTTTGCGAGTAGCTTAGCGGTAGTTTAGGTGCGCGGATCTATGTGGCGCCTCAGCAGCAGGCATTAACCGGCATTTACTACCACTTCGCAATGACTCCTCTGCCACTTTGACTCCTTACCGCTTAAAGGCATTATTGACAAAGGCGTTAACGTCATACCGGAATGGTGTAATGATTTTCACTTGTCACTTGCCACAAGGGAGCTTATGATTTCGTACAACTCACCGACGCGCTGCTCATTGAGGATGAAGCATTTATTGGCAATTCTAAGATGCTTTGCGCCTAATTTTCGCCGTAAACAGACGGTCATCCGCTTACTTGGCGCTTAGTTTTCGCTACTTTTCCTTCGATCTTTCCCTTGATTGGACGTGGCGAACTTTTATCGGGTTTTTCTTTACCATGGATGTGCGGAAATTTTATTAAGTTTTTCTCTTCCATCTACGATGGGAACTTTGATCGGCTAGCTTTTCTGTGTGCGTCTAACTATTTGCCGTTAATGCGTTTCCACTATCTTTCACAACAACTTTATCGCCATGGTACGTGGCATACGTTTTGCCGAACGTCTAGACGCGTAAACTAATTGCCCCCAACACTGACAGACTTTGCGCCAACACTCTTCCCGCCAGCACTGGGCGCTGCCAAGCTGTTTACTAATTTTTATTGCTTTTCTGCTTTAAGTGTTTTTCTTGTTTTGTTGTTGCCATTGCTTTGCTGCGCACTTTTGTTGCCCCATTTCTGTCCATGCATTGTCCCGAAATGTCAACTTTTAGCATCTTTCGTGTTCTTCAAATGCGCAAAGCATCCTCTACGGTCGCGTCGGTACGTGCTCGAGTGCCACCTGCTTGCGCGCCGCCACTTAAAGTGTCCCCTATACGCGCGCAGCAACAGCAGCAGCAGCGCTGCGCTTGTCTTTTGTACCTTTTGTGCTTGCAACGTCTCAGCTGCGTTCGGGTGCGGCAACTAGGCAAACATACAGGCAACTAAAAAATGCATACTTATGTACATGGCATAATAACGGTAAATGAAGAGCTGCATTACTTCCGGTGCGCCGTTATAAATGTGCCGAGCGCACACGATGACTGGTGCCCGCTGCATGCGCTGTATAACTCTGTACCCCGCAGCGCCTGCTCTCTTCTCCTCGGCCAGCTGTCTGACTGTGTGATTCTTCCATTTTGCTTTGACGTCTGCGGTGTTTGCGTGATCTCCCCGTTACCGCCACACTATTCACATGATGCCTGGGCGCACATACACACACATTTAAATTTTCGAACCCGGTATGGTGTTTCATCCCTTCGTCCATTCATTGTTTTCTCAACTCCCACTCGGGTTCAAATGGGGGCGTGCAAGCAAGAGCGCTTAATTTAATTTCGCTACGCTTGTCATGTGATTACAGTAACACACACACACTCACACACACACAGTCGCATATATATTCATTTTCGTTTGTTTGTCAGCGGAGACATGCTGTTCCGCTGTTATTGCAACATCACGCTGTTCCCTTTCATTTCGAATTTTCGGTCGGCAGTCAACGTTACCGCTGTCATACGCGCGCCCGCCAAAGTAGCTGAAATCCCAGTCAATCCCTTCATTTGGCTGGGCGACACAATGCAACAAAGAGTAACGATTTCCTGAAACTGTAAATCCAATAAAGAGGATGTATCTCTTCGAAGTTGCTCTGCGTCCTGCTGCATGTGTGCGGGTATCATGTATTGTGGGTCTTTTTTAATTTGACAAGCAAATTAATATCGCATTACAAAATTTTTAATTATGGACTTGTGTAAAATTGCAATTATGACCGAACTTTTTTGGGCAACTTTTTTCATGTGCCCTTCAAATGGCGACTAATTACTGCTTAAGTTCGACTAATTAAATTTTATGGCGTTTTTCGGGTATACTTACATACCTAAATTGGAGCTTGAGTTTGCTTGACATATTTCCTCTCCAATTCTTTACTTGTTTACTGCCCTAGACAGCGTTTACGCAGTTTTAGCCGAGTTAACGACAGCGCGCCATTCGGTTCATCTTTTCGCTATGTGGCGCCAATTCGGGTTACCAAGTGCAGTCATGTTCTTCTTCAACTAATCTCTCCAACAGATATCAATGTGGCCGTATATCTTGTACAGCTCATCGTGCCGTCTACTGCGGTAGTCGTCTTTGCCAATGCACAAATGACCATAAATCTTCCGCAAAACCTTTCTCCCAAACACTGCTGAGGCCTGCTCATCAGATGATGTCATTGGCCATGCCTTCGCGTCATATAGCAATACGGAAAAGATGAGAGACTTGAAGAGATTATTAGCCTCTGTTCGTCGAGAGTGGATTTAACTTTTAAATTGCCTACTCAATCCCAAGTAGCAACTGTTGGCACGAGTTCTTTTGCGATGAATTTCGCGGCTGATGTTGATGTTGCCATCAAAGCTGGTTCCAAGATTGATACAACTTCGGAGTTATGGCTGTCAGTGAGTAACAAGTTCAAAGACTGTTTAGTTGATGACAGGAGATATTTCGTCTTGTCCAGCTTCACTACCATACCAACTTGGTTTCACTTCCTTATCCAGTCTGTCGAAAGCAAAACTAATGGCGCGATTGTTGAGGTCAAAAATATCACGAGATAGGAAGTCTAGTTGTCTGAAATCTTGCTCGTAGAGATCCCTCCCGATCCTTACGGAGCTTAAGTCGATTTACGTTATTGGATCCATATTGGTTTCTTCTGACCGACTGTTTAGAGACTCGATGTTATTTGTGAGCTTTAATAATGGTTAGGTTTCTTTATACACAGCCATCTGTCACGTTATATATAGACCTAAAGGCACTTAGTAGTGCCAGATGGAGGTTCTGTTAAATTTGAGGAGAATGAGCGTCATACAGGACGTCAAACGAACTTTAAGAGCGATTTCATATCTAGGTTGGATTTTCAAGATGAGTTCTAAACGTTTCGATATATTGTTCGAGAGTTAAGAGATATGTCAATGCTTTTACAAGAGATCAACCCATTTCAGCTTGTGAACTTAACTTAAAGTGTTTTGAAATAGAGTTCTTAAAATAAAAAAAAAAAATATTCATACATTTCACATTACGGAAATAAAATAAAACTCGTATTTGCTTATTTATATTTCTCTTTTTTCTTTCTTTTCAGGTGAGTCCAACTAAGCTTGACTATTGAAAGCTTATGACGTAATATATAACTGAAACAAGTATGATTTAATAATCGTTATTACAAAAATATATAAATTGATATCGAATTAGAAATTAATTCAAAATTTAGTCCTGAAAATTTTCTTGATATGAGATTCCAGTTTAATTTTAAAACAACACTCAGCTTTAGGTAGAGATCAATGGCTAAACTTCCACCAACTAATCATAGTAAATTGCGTGTGACAAATCTCTGGTACTGCTTTTTCGAAAGATAACACTAAAGTTTTTATGAGAAAATACTAAGGAATAAACTACATTATATACCTGTCAGACTTGCTGAAGGTTTTCGAGTTGAGTTAGTGAAGTTAAGTGAGCGAGATATCCAGATATTGGGCATCTTTGAAGTGTTGGTCTTGTATACTATATACTCTGCCTCAATATTGATCATTTGGTGGTTCAAGATTCAATCGCTTAAGAGGTAAGTCTCTAAGGTCTAGATATTGGTCACTTTTGAAGTGTTAATCTTGTACACATATGTTCTACGAGTCCGAATGTTACCAAACTGGCAGTCCTAGATTCAATTGATGAGGATTGTTAAGCAAGTTGTCTTCTTTTATATTGACGTAGACGCCGCTTAAGCGGTTATAACCGAGAAGTCTCTCATCCGAAGCTGTCTACTTCTTTTCATTGGGTTTTTTACGTGACGGCTTCCAAATACAGTGCTTCTCACTTTAGCTAAGAAGTTTGTAAATGTAAAAAAAAATCCACAATCCTTCCGTTGATCACAGGCTCAACTAAAACTTGCCTACATAGAAAAAAGCATAGAATATATTTCCCCGCAGATTTTAGCAAAAAATAATTAAGAGCTGCCAACAGGTCAACTTTGGTTTACCACATGAGCGTGCAACAGGTACTGTTATCTGCTGCAGCCGAACACATGCTCCACACACAAGCGCGAAACGACACTTGTCGCCGCACCATAAACACATACATACACACCAACATATGCATACAGACTTGACTTCATTAACCCAAAGCAACAGTTGTTGTATCATTTAAATACCCTATAATTTATTTACGACAATAACGGTAAACAGCAGTTTGTGGCAAACGAGCAATTAGACAAAGAACTAATGGACAACATGAGGCGAACGAAGAAAGTACAAAATGAAAACGTGAAAAAAAGCCATAATAGTATAAAATATAAATATATAGCTGTCAGTATGTACTCAGAACTATGTAGACATGGAGAGCAGCGCAGCGCAGCAACTAGTTGCCGCAAAGAAACACACAAGGAAGCACTCAACATAAAGTCGCCATATAAGATTCATAGTTGGTAAGATAGTAAAAATCCAGAGGAATTATAAAATCGCAATAAAAATTTTCATATTTTTAACGACCAGACAGCTGAAGGCAGCGCAAACGAACGCACCAACACACCCTACACACGTATGTGCATGCAGACTAGTTGCTAATAAAAGTGTCAGCATGTGTGCAACAGGCGATGCGCGCCGGGGCTACGGCGTGGTGGCAAGCGTCTTTTTTTTTATGGCTCACTGCTGCCTTAGTGGCTTGGTTAGTTAACGGAGAACAGGTGTAATGGTAATTGTAATTGAAATTGTAATTGTAACTGTGCGCGCGCGAGAGTGGCCGGGCAAGTGTAGGTGCATCACCTGCCGCTGCGTGAGTGCAGACGCTTCGTATGCGCTCGTGGAAATGCTTGTATTGTACGTTTGTATGTATGCATGGTATAGTAATTGCTGCGACTGTGCTCTTTGTTTTAATTAACTTGGGGTGGGGCACTCGGGTATTTTGGTTAGTATTTTAATGGGCGATTTGCTTCACGATTACGCGTCAACAGGCGTAGACTTGCAGAGGGTTGTGTAAGCGGTTGATTGCCATTTAAAACATAATTTAAGAAATTTAATTCTTGCATGAGAACATATGTTTGACTTCTCAAAAATGTTTGGTAAATAAGTGTTAAATGGCACTTCGGGTACTTATGGATGAAAACGATAATACCGCAGTTCTTTGCCCTTAAATAGTTAAGCGTCGGGAGATGACAAAATTTTCTTTACCTGAGTACTAGAGATTAAATGCCTTAAAAAGTGAACCTGTCGAACCTAGGCATCTAAGGCAACACAGTCTTGATAGGCCTTCGGAAAGACAGCGTTACAAAGAGGTTTAACTTTACAAAGAAGCTCAGAGTCACTTTCGACAATAAGGTGGAATGAAACGATTTCAGGCTCGACGTATTACTGAGGGGTAGCACATTCCAGCATTGGCCGCAATCAGCAGGAATACATCATGTCAAGTTACTTTTCGGAGGCTAAAACTTTGCAAGGCTTAAGGAAATGATGAACCTTCCCCCAGACAAAGTTCGCCTCCTTGTGGCGCTCTATGCAGGGCACCAGAGGTTTAGAAAGCACTTGCGCAACATGGAGCATTGAACTCCAGAACATCTGATTCTCAAAGAAATGCAACGAATATACGGATAAGCCTAGATAATTAATAAGATTCGTCGAAGATAGTGAAAAAATGCCTTGATCTCTTAGTGGATGAAACATTACATTTCACGATAAACCGTGAGTGGGTTCCAGACCACACTGATGCCCTTCATAACTGGGAAGCACATAAACTAGCCAGAACAAGCACCACCCTGAAATTAGACTCCGGAAACGAGAGAATTACATGCCTCCAGCCACTCGTAGATATTTATATAGATTCCAGCTCTGAGAGTATTCGACACAGTACCTGTCGAGGGAAGCAGAAGAAGAGGAAGACCTCCATCCAGTGGAAAATACCTTGCTGCACTTGAAATCTCCAAACAAAAAGGAAGAAAAACTGGCGCGATGTTGTAAACCCGGCTATAACCTCGTAAGCGGTATCTACGCCAATAAAGAAGAAGAAGATATGAGATCTCTAGTGGAAGTCTTATCAGGTCGCTATCTAATTGGCCGACATGCCAGCAATGACTATTGAAAATCTGTCAAGAAGCGAGACTGTAAAACATTTTCTTTACTAATGCAAGGCACTATACAGAAAAAGAATAATAGTTACCATTGATCAATGATTTCTGGAGGTTTAGAGGTTGCAAAAATAATTCTTGTGCTGATGAACTTCATCTGAAGCACCGGGTTGAGTGCCAGAGTGAGGAATATTTGTCTCGTTGGTATCACAGCGTGCCGCCTATAGGCCTAGGTGCATCGTCAGACAGCTACTCTACTTAACCTAACGGGATAACTGATTTTGACAGGTCATAGCGTCACATTTGTTACAAATGACAACCGCCTGTAGGAAAGTGTCTAAGGATAAAAACTAGAACAAACCAAAGATGCTTCAAGTAGTTATCGGCGCAACTTTGACAATATTAGATGATTCATAAAATTTTGACACACAATATAAGCATAGTACATATATATATTTTTTTTATATTAAAAATCTCATTCATTTTGCATTCATCGCGTGGAATAACGCATCCCCCCTTAAAAAATTGTTGCTGTAAGCCACAAAGCAACAGTTGATTCAACGGCGTCAGCGCTATTGTTTTTGTAAATATTTTTAACTTGTTTTTATTGTTGTTGTTGATGATTTATGTGCGCTTACATATGTAGGAATTATCAATGCATGCGAACTACACGCGATAAATTCGTTGGTCAATTACATTTCAGGGTCAATGACACGCAAAACGCAAATAAAAATTACTAAATAAACAACAATAACAAAACAAAATATTAAAAGCAAATAAAAAGCAAGCAGCGGAGGAAATCACGAAAGCCAAGCAAGCAAAAATCGCAAAAAAAAACGCCAGAGTTGTATTGCTTGTGACACAGATTGCGATAATAAACAAAAATTGCAACAGCAACAACAACAACAGGCATGTTAACAAATTTACGAAAGAGTCAAGCACTGCATAGGTGATGATAAAAAGATACAGCAACAACAACAAAAAGCGCGAGTAGTTGTTGGCGCGCGCTATCAGTCATTGACGGATCACCGCAGACGCGCTCCATTGGCGGTGGGTGAGGCGCGCCCAGCGCGGGCAGCTTGCCAAATATGTCAAACGCATACACAGGCACTGGACAATCGCGTATTGTATGTGTGTATGCTTGCATTGTGTGTGTGCGCGCAAGTGCACAAGCGCCTACACGAATCTTAATTTCCCCGACGCGCTGCGCTTCACTTGCATAAAAGAATTCTTAATTTATATGCGTCAGCGACTGTCAGGGCGGCGCACGTGTGCGACATACGCAAGTGACTGCGCGCGGCAGAAAGCAAGCGAGAAACAGCGCCGCGCAACTGTTGAAAGAAGTTGTCAGAAAAGAACTGCAAGTTTGACAACTCAAAGGTATGCATGCAGCAATAAAGGTGCAACGCCACCACAACAACAACTACAACAATGACGTGCAAGCTGCCATATACAAGCAACAATGTCAGAAAACAATTACAACAATCACCAAGATATTACCATGCATTATGCACAGCCGGTCAGCGGCGTTGGCAGAAAAGCACGGATGGGCTCTTGGCCTGGCTGGTTGGCAGGACACTTGCGTAGCCGGCGCACAGTAGCCTGTCTTGTGTCGTGCCTTGTGCAGCGTTGCAGTTGCAGGCAGTGCAGCTGTACGAACTGGTTTTTCAGCTTCGTAGCTGGGCGCGTCAAAACTTTGTGTAATTTTTTCCATTTTTTTTGCTTACCCTTTTCTTCGGACTTAAGTGCGGTAGTAAATGAAGTGTTAAGCGACGAAGTGCGCCTTGGTGGAGTACAAAAAGAAACGGTAGCCGAAATGTAGTTACAGGTGGCTAAAGGTGGTACGCGTCCTGTTACAAGTACGCACCAGAAAAAGAAGCTGAAAAAGCGTTTCATATAAAAAACTCGTTTTTTCTTTCGGTGAAAAAAATTGCAACATATGTACTATAAGTGTTGCCGCACGCGCCATTTACATGTTGCAATGATATGTGGCAAGAATTTGACGCCGGCGCGCTTACAAAGTTGTTGCCTTTTTGGCACATTCCAATTGACTTGTTGTTATGTGGTCATGTGAAAATGTCTGTAGACAGTTTAAAGCAACAAATAAAATAAAAATTAATATGAAAAAATTAAAAGCTACTAAACAAGACAACCGTTAGCTTCAGTTGCTCTGCAGCTATAATACTCTGAACAAATACAAAAGTTTCCGTACCGAACTTTATTTCGCTCGTTCGATTTGTATGGCAGCTATATGGTACATATAGTGAGCCGATCTGAAGAATTTCTTCGGAGTTTGTAGCAATAGTTTTGATAGCACTCCGTGAAAAATTTTGTGAAGTTATCTCGCCAAATAAAAAAGCTCTCCATACAACAACTTTATTCTGATCGAACGGTTTGTATGGCAGCTATATGCTATAGTGGTCCGATTTAAAGAATTTTTAGCGCGATTATAAAATAGTTTCAGAAAATATTATGTACCAAATTTTGTGAAGATATCTTGACAAATGAAAAGGTTTTCCATACAAGCAATTAAATCCAGATCGTTTGGTTTGTATGACAGCTATATGCTATAATGGATCGATCTGTAAAATTTCGTTGCAGATTATAGTTGAGCTCAAAACAACATTCTGTACCAAATTTCGCGAAGATATCTCGTCAAGTGACAAACTTTTCCATAGAAAAACTTGAGTAATATCCTTCGTATAGAATCCAAGAAGAAAAAATTATCGTTTGCATTGCATTTGCAAAAACAACAGCCGTGCATGTAAAGTGTTAAACATAATATTTTCTCAAATATCAGACACATCTCACTGCTACTAGTTGGCCCGCGCATAGGAAATATCACCTGTATTTGCCACCAAGCATTAGCTGCTGCACAGCCTCTACTTCAACGGCCGTCGCTGTTGGCACAACAAATGTGCGCACAAACATTTAATAATAATATTTTGCATTTATAAGCGGCCGTTGCCTGCCTGTAAGTGGCAGCTAAAAATAGCAAAAGCTCGAAAAAAGGCAAGAGTGTTAGCAAATGACAGCTTCACCCATTTATACTTATGTCAAACATAAAATATATAAAATATTTAAGCAAAAATCTATAAAAGAATCAGCTCTAGCTTAAATCCTTGACACTTATGCGCTTGCATGTGTATGTATGTGTGATTTCATTTACAACAGTTGGCGTTTGCATTCGTATGCGTGCCCGCCTGTCGCTTTTATGCCACCCAAAGCGCTGTTACGCCTAAAAGCGCGCTTCGAAATGCGTTATTTTCGTTTGTTTACACGCTTCAGCGACCTGCTTTCTCAACCAGCAACGGCGCGACGTGCAAACAGTACGGAGTTCAGTTGAAAAAGGTGGCGCAAGGAAGTCAGTAAAAGCTTTACGCATAAATTTACACGAAAATATTTCATTTCACTTCCGTTTGACGCTGCCAGCTAAAGCGCCTCTAACGACAATTTGCTGATTTGTATTTTTTATTTATTTTTTCGTTTTTATACGCCAAAGAGGGTACATTAAGTTTGCCATGGTGGTTGTAATACCCATAAGGAAAATCGTAGACCCTATAAAATGTATTTATCAAAGCTCAGCGTGAGCGTTAGCTGAGCTGATTTAACCATATTCATAGACGCGAACTAGTGTCTCAGTTTTTTAGGATATCCATCTAAAATTTTGCAGACGTCTTCTTCACTCCAAGCAGTTGCTTATTTGTCGGAATTGGCAATATCGAACAACTATAAGGCATAGCTTCCATATAAATTTTGATTTTGATCGTTCAAAATCAATTCCTTGTATGGAAATATTTTTCTTTTGATGAGATATCTTCACGAAATTTTGCATGTATTATTATTTGAACTATTACTCGTACTACAATATCTGAAGAAATTGTACAGATCGAACCACTACAGCATGTTGCTGCCATATAAACTGGACGATCAAACTTGAATACTTGTAGGGAAATTTTTTTCCTTTGTTGAGATATCTTCACGAAATGTTGCATGAATTATTACTCGAACTATTGCTACAATATCTGAAGGAATTGTTCAGAACGGATAACTATAACATATAGCTGCCATACAAACCGGTTGATCAAAATCTTCCCAACTGCCAGCTAAAGCTTGGCTATTCATCGTACTTCTCTGCTTCCATCACTCTTTTACTACTCATTACTTTATTTGTCGCTTCAACTTCTTCTCAACCGTTTCTATGCACTTCCGTTAGTGATTCCTGCTGTTTGATTCATATTGTACACCATCTCCTTTGATGAACCCATAATTATTCGCGCAAATAATGTTTTTCTCTACATTATAGGCGCCGCAAGATGGAAAAATCGCCTGATTTGTTCTTATTGTTGCTTGCGCTGCTTGTATTACTTTTTTATTGTTTATTTTTTATTTTTTCATTTTCCTTTATTTTCTATTATTTTTACTTCTTGCAACTGTATTTAAAGCAAGTTTCCTAGCAATCGCGTTACTTTTTGGTGGACTCTTCATTCACTTGCTTTAAAACTCACTTAAATCTTTGCGCCAGCAATAATAGCAACAACACTCACATCATTATCATTTGCATCATAATGCTTGTAGTTACTAAAATTTTCCTTTAACATTCTTTCGCATCAAGTTGTCGAGTTTATTCCTTGGCTCAAACATTTTCCTGCTATTTTTCTTTGCCACTCATTTCTCAAGCAGCGGAAATTGCTGACGAGCGCCCTCTACATCGCACACACACACACATACGCTAGCGCAAACTGACAGACAAATTTTGTTGCCAGCTTTGCCTAACATCAGCTTTTGCTCCCTACAACCCCAAAGGACCGCTATTTCGCCTTTTTTCTCTCATTATTTATGCTTTTTTCTTGTTGTTGCTGCCAACTCAAGTGTTGCATGAGTCGAGTGTGAGGATTTCATTTCAATCAAAAATAGCTTTAAACACAACAACAAGAATAACAAAAAAAGTAACAACAACAATAACAAAAACAGCCGCAGCAACAACACAAACAAAACCGCCTACAATAACAACAAACGAAAGGCAAAACAGAAACAGAAAAAAAAACAAAATTCAGCGGGAAAGGTTAGTCGTTATACGGCGCACGAAGGGGTTGTCGGGTTCCGGGTTCCGGGCACGCCCTCAGTGGAGTGGGCATCTACTCTGCGCTTGTAAAAATTCCACTCGAAATGCTATTTAAATTTGTAGTAAAGTAGTGAGGCCGAAGCGTGTGCTTGACAGGGTTAGCCGCTGCAGCCTACACAAATATTTGCGTGCGTGTGTGTGGGTGTGCGGAAATGAGCGGACATTAAGTAAAATTAAATTTACAGCTATGTTGAAACTTAATATTTTATTTTATTTGCTGGGACGCAGCTGTAAATTGCACGCTTATTTATTTCACAGCTCAAGTGGGCCACAAGTGTGTGAGGAATTTACTCCTGTTTACCCTCATCCTACGCGCTTCTGCTTGTACGAGTGTGTGTGGAAAGGGTTGCATTAAAGCCAATAAATGAAGGGACCACATTTTTCATTGAAGGCGATTGCTCGAGGCATGTTTTGATTTTTTGAGGCTTCAGTAGCCTTACATATATTGGAGAAAGGGAGAGAGCAAACACACACACATCACTGTATTGAATAAATGCTACTCAGCATATATTTGCTTTTATTGTAATTGTTTGACTCGAATTTCCTGTGTAATTCGCCTTTATTGTAGTTTCTCACCCCTTTCCGCTTCTTCATTTGCATTCTCTACAAAAATTGCTAAAATATACCAAACGTTTCACTTTAGTTTTTCTTTAAGAAAATGTCAATGCCCACATCAAAATTTTTTCTACTCGCCATTTGCTGCTGTAACTACTTGAAGAAACATGACACAGACAGCGTAGCGAGCAGCACAACGCAACAAAGTGACAATTCACTCAAAACTATAAAAATGACATAAAAAGCTGTCAGCTTGATGGCGTGTTTTGTCACTTTTAACAGGCTTTTATACTTAAGATGTGAAGTTGGCGGTGAAGGGTAGTAAACCATGGAGAAATTAAAAAGGAAGAGTGCGAAAATTTTTTAGTATACTATATAAAAAGTATTTTTTATAGGTAGCAACCACAAATTAATTGGAAAAGAAAAAAACTATTGCGCAATATTTTTAGCTTTATGCTGAAAACGTGTTTATAACAAAAGAAAGCAAAATAACAAAAAATATTCAGCATATTAAATAAAAAAACAGAGAAACTATTGTGCAATACTTTCACACAAATTCTTCGAATATTGTGCAGTAAATATTTTACTAATTATTTTTTCGAAAAACGTGTATATAAATTTTTAAAATATTACACAATATATTTTGTTTCCTCTTCTCAATATTATTATGTTATCGTATTTAGGAAATGCGATAACATAATAACAAAATATTTAAAGAACAGAAAATATTTTTAAGTAAAATCGAAAATATTTTAAATTAAAAAAAATATTTTATAAAAAAATTTCAAAAAGTACTGTGCAATATTTTAGAAAAAATTGCGCAATATTGTTTCTATACTTTTTTAAATTTTTTTGCAATTTTTATTTTTAGCTATTTTAAAGAAAAAACATAATATTTGGTCTAAAAATTCTAAAAGTACTGTGCAATATTTAAGAAAATATTGTGCAATATTGTTCTATATTTTTTCGATGTTTTGTATTCTTTATTTGTAACTTCCTGTAAAGATATTGTGCACGCTTTCTACCACATTACACTAAAAATTGCTTTAAAAATGAGTCATATTTTTAAAACAAATTTTGAGAATATTGTTCAGTTTAATTAATTTTTAATATATGGCAATTTTTTTTTACTATTTGTCATTTGCAAAATGTTTATATTCTTACGTAATTTTTTTCCACACTTTAAAATTTTATTAAAACTATTGTGCAATATATATTTACTTTTATTCCATAATTGAAAATTTATAAAAAGCGCTAAGCAGAAAATATTTTGAAGCATATACATATACATATGACCTTATATAAGTTTTTCAAAAATATATTGTGCAAAATTAAAAAAATATTGTGCATTTTCTTCAAGTTATTATATGTCTTTTGATTTACAGCAGAAAATATTTTAAAGCATAAATACGACCTTATGTATATATTTGAAAAACAAACTGCGCAATATTTTTTATATTGCGCAATATTTTTTTTTTTAATTAGTTAAAAATTTTTGATTTATAGCTTCCTCCCAGGAAATTTCGCATATTTTTCACTTTTTAATCACTATTCAGCAAAACTTCTCAGTTTTATACCGTTTACAATAAACAGCTGATAGTCTCTTGAATATTATTGCCAGCTCACAAAAGCCTTTGCCGCACTCAACACATTTTTAATTTTATTCAATGCACTTTTTTTCGCTTTTGTCTCTCTTTCCACCTAACATACAAAATTTCCTTAGTCTTCTGCCTCTCAACTTTCATTACAAATATGTACATATATTTAACAAATTATTTTAAATACACAAAACTCTTGAGTGCCTAGAACAAAGCAGACTTCCTTATTAAGCATTCCCATATTCCCCCTCCCGCTTCTATCTACGCCTTTCAGCCTTTTCTTTGCTTCAAAATGCAATTTTTCACTTGACTTTTAATTATCGCGCGCGCACGCATTGTTGCCAATGAATCTTCCAGCAACGCGTCTCCTCCCCAACGCGTCAATGCCAAGCGCGACAGCACGCGCCTACAACAACCACTGTCAGTGCCTTCGTATTAACGCCTCACCTAATAGCACACCACGTCTGCTGGCTCACTGCACTCCGCTTCAAGTCTGCGCGTAACCATTTTTTACACATTTACTTAATTTAATGCAAATTTCCGCTTAAGCGCCACAAAATAGACAATTTTAGCGCGCAACAAAACGGCTTTAAAATCGCTGCTGCCATGGAAGAAATCATAAAAAGGAAAAAAGGACGTGCAAAGTGCTGGCTGCTTTGTGTGCGTGAGCATCGAGCGTTTTTTTTTTTTTTGTTTTTTTTTTTTTACTTGTGTGGGGGCGGCATACAAAAACTTTTACAAACTTTTGCTTTTCCTTCTATGCAGCGGGTGTTTTTGCCGCCTCAACGCCTGCTTTTTCGCCATTTTTTTGCCTGCTTGGCTGACACAGTTGACATGTTTGCCACGTATCCTTGCCTGGTATCCTTGTTGCTTTAAAATGTATATATAGTCTGCAAAATTGCCACTTCCTGTTTTGAACTCACGCTTCTGCCCGCCCGCGCTCCCTACCACAAGCCAGCGCTTTGTTTTAGCGCCATTTTGCGCGTCTTTTTAATTTACTGCATCTGTTTTTTTCAGAGTGTATCCTGCCACCCTGTTGCCTATTCAATATTTGTAAGCTTTACAGCACTTGTTCGGCTCGCGTTGGCCGCTTTTCTTTTCAATTTGCTTATGTTCAACATTTGCAATTTCATTATAATCTTTAATATCCCTTTTCCTCATTTTCCACATTTTTATTGTTTTTCTTTTTTTTTTTTAATTATTTTGTTGTTGCTTGTATGTCTTGCCGTACGCCTGCCTGCGTTTCTTTAATACACTCACTTAATCCCTGCCTGCTGCTTAGCGCAGCTTCTTGACGTCGCTTTTTCTGCTTCACAGAATTTTCCCCAAAACGCCACTGATTCTTTTGTAAGCACACAAATATTTTTATTGTCCATTTGTTTTTAATTTTTGCGCTCTAATTGATTCCTTTTTTTTCTTTTGGCGCTTAAGTCACCCAACTCGGTTTTCAGTCTCTTCTCCTGACTTCATTGCTCAACTTTGGCGATTCAACCTTTTTCGCAAAGACATCTCTGCTTAAGCTGTCTGCCCTTTTCAACTGCATGCACTTTGTTGTTGTGAGTATTGTTTTAATATTTAATCACTTTTGCTTTCGCTTCTGTCATTTAATCATCCTTTTTTCGGCGCATCCTTCTTCGTCTTTATTAAAAATTCATATCAGTTTGACATGTACTTTTGTTTAACTCGAAACTGACCCTTTTGACTTTTGCCACTGAAAAATCTCAAGGATCAGTCCTTTTTGCGATGAAAGTGCCGCAGTTTGTCGTGGCGGAAGATAATTTCCAGCAAGTGATCCGCCTTTTGCTTATTATTAAGAGGTTAAGTATCAAAAGTATTAAAAGTTTTCCTAAAACTTAAGTGGTCTGAAACTCAAAAGCAGCGAAAATGCCTTAAAAAGTTTGCGAGATTAAAAAATAAATGCATAAAGGTGAGTGTGTGTCTTCTGCCATAATACCAGTATCAACCCTGCGCTTATCGGCAGCACGCTCACCGCAACTAATCAAATAAAATATACGAAGTTTCCAATCCAATTGCGGTAACGGCTATTGACACTATTCCTCTGCTCTAACAAGGTAAGCCACCAGCGCAGCGTAACTCGGCACAGCCGCACATAACCTCAAACTGCAAGTAGCGCATAAAGTGTCAATAAAAAATACGAGTATGTAAAAGTAGTGAACCGTGGAGCTCAACATATTCAATAGACATGCTGTGGCAATCGTGTACGTCGTTTGTAGTGCCCGTACGGAGCGGCGAAGAAGCTTTCATTTAAGCCGTTTTGTTGTCGCTTTTTAGTTTTCTTGCTCCTTGCCACTTCGCCATACTAACTCGGCTCGCAAATGTAAGTACGTTGTGACTGTGGCGCGCGTGATAACGGCAACGTACGCGCGTTCGTCCAACGACGAGCACTTGACACTAGAGTTTGGGGACACAATCTCTTAGTGACCTTTTTGCTTGTTTGGCTGTAAAATTGTGTTTCTCGTAGTTATAGCTTTTGGCACGAGCACGAGCCATTTTGTTGTATGAGCTTCGGTATGATTGCTGCCACTGTGTGTAATTCCAATGCATTCGTTCCGGAGCCTTAGAGGTGCATATATTTTGTATGTTCGACCATTGAATCGCTTCGTTGGCTCACTCAGTACCCAGTACTCATTCACTTTACACACGCGACATAGACATTTTTATGGTTTCATTGACATTTTTAAATCTATAGTGTATGAACATGCAGTATTTGCCAACAGCTGTGGACATGAAAATGTGGACGAAATATTTTTAGTGTTCACTTTGTGTTGTAACTTCTGCAAACATATTAACCTTGCAAATCCACGAGCTGTGGGCATAAAAATGTGGACGTAATGCTTTTTTCTTTTGTGATTGTGTTCTACTATCAGACTCTGAGAAACGAGACACTTTTAAGATCCCCTGGACACATTCGAGATCACAGAGAGATATTCCGAAATCCTGTCTCAATTCGATTGCTTACCCGGTGGCTGGGATCACTCTGCCGGAGATCTACTCCCTGCGGCTTCTTCTCAGCGCATATACCTATCAAAAATATAAGATAGTGAGCGAAGTCGCTGGAGAAACGGAACAGTCAGCTTTTTCTCTAATGAATCGAAAGGAGGGTTGGGGGAAATTGGAGGGAAGTCGCCTGTTAGGATCTCGCAGCCAACTCTAGTTTCAATCTGTCACTGCAGAGTTTTTCAAATCAAGGTACATCTGCTCGCTGACAACGTCGGGTGTGGTTTCGAGGCGCATCTAAAATCTCTGAGTCCGGCACCTAATTTCAATGGAAATCCTTATTCAACTGACAGAGTGTCTTCCGTATTCGGCTTTTAACCACAACCACCACTATAATTCCCCAGGAGCCAGTCCGCATAAACAGGCTGGAGTGAACTCCAAGGGCTCCTGCTCAACGTTTTACCAGAATTTAGTCTCCGGTCAGACCTCGTACCCGAACTACTACCAGTTGAGCTTCCATACTCGCTGACAGTGAGTTCAAACTCACTCCTTAGTTAAGAAGTGCATGACCTCAATACAATGTCATTCCCAATTTAATTCGGAAATTATAAAGCCGGTCAGCTTGCGTGGAAATGTACCCAAACCATATTTCATCAGGATGGAAACGAGCAGACGTTCCCCTTTAGATCTAATGTCCGCGGTCAGCAGGTGAGACTAAGGGTTTGAAAGGACGTATCTTATCGAAGTTGCAATGCTGAAGATGAGGTGGAAACAACTAAACACTTTCTCCTCCAACGTCCGGCTTTCGCCAGAATAAGATTGAAGCATCTTGGTTGCCATTCTTACTACTAACCCGGCGATTTGACATTTGTTCCATGATTTCTGTCTTTCGCAAAAATTTTTGCCGAAAACAATCCAAGCTCCATGCTCTTGCCCAGCACTGTCATTTTTATCACAATGTGTATAAATTTTTGTTTTTTATAAAACTTTATTTCTTGGTTGTGCGCTTTCAACACAACTTTTTGCACATCGACGGTAGCTGACAACTGTTCAACTGCTCGGCTGCAAAATGTTATTACTGTTGTTATGACGCGCTATGTGCCGTACGTGCCGGTATAACCATTTGTCGCTGGTTCACTGATTCACCTCACCACGCTGCCGGTGACTGGTCGGTTAGTTGGTTGATTGTTGGATGCGGTGCTGCCCGCAACGGCCCACAATATTGTATTGCTTGTTTATTGGGTTGCATGTTATTTGGCCTTACCGAGATTTGTCGCGCACCCACGCACACACACACAGATACGTATTACATACGTCAGATTTTTATTTCGTTGACATTTCGGTTTGTTTATATAGCAATGCTGTAGTACAGTAATTCTGATTGTAAAACGAATTCTCGGTTTGTTTATATTTTTTTTTTTTTTTTTTTTTACTTTGATGGTGACCAACCAACCTTTTCTATATATTTTATTTCAATTTTTTCTTATTTTCTTACATTCGATCCGCACTTTCTGCTGACCAGCGTCCGCACACATTTTTCATTTTTTAATTTATTTTTCCTATATTTATTTTGTTATTTGATCAGGATGCTATTTATTTATTTATTCGCATTCACTTTGGCTTTTAATATGTTTGCGTGCGAGCGAGCATGTTGATCGAAAGCGCTTTTAATGCTTCGCTTGTTGTTTGCTTTGTGTTATTTGCGCTTGACCAAGGATTGTGTGGGTTCATGTTGCGAAAAGAATTAAAAAAAAATATTTGTTATTTTTTATGTTTTTTCTGAATTGCAGGTTTTCCCTTGGAGTGGTTAGCGGAAGCATTTTATTCGTTATTTTTATATGAAAAGAAGATCAACACCCCTGAATTAGGTTCGCATAGCAATGGTGATACCTTGAGTGATGAAGAATCCTGAAAAAACTCTCTCTCAATTAGCAAGATTAATCTCTCAAATCGTGTTTGCCAGACACATACCTTAATTTCTAGAATATGAGCAATAAATAAGGCATTAAATGGACACGCGTTTCTGAGGTTACTACAATGAGATGTTAGGTAGACTAAGCATGATACCTTTTTCCTTATTGGCGAAGACACTGCCGAGCCGAGTTTACAAGCTTGATACCTAGCTAATTTTTGAGTCGTAGTTCAACTTCTAATCCTCAAATGATAAAGGTCTGAAA
Source organism: Bactrocera latifrons (assembly GCF_001853355.1). Classification (NCBI taxonomy): domain Eukaryota; kingdom Metazoa; phylum Arthropoda; class Insecta; order Diptera; family Tephritidae; genus Bactrocera; species Bactrocera latifrons. The sequence goes on from NW_017537046.1 coordinate 1,709,224, forward strand.
AGAGAAAGAGATTGGCAGCATAAAAAGTAATCTCATGCGATTCATATCAAGATTAGTCAAGTCTCATAATTTGCCGAGTTGTTGTTTTCACTAGAATTGCCAATCGTTCTTTTGATATTTAGCAACATAAAGTATAAATTCAAGAAACGTCTATCCAGATGGCACAAGTCTCATATTTAACCGAGTAATTGTTGCTGATTTGCTTATATTACATTATAGGCGTTCTTTTGTATATTTTGAACATAGAAAGTAATCTAATATAATGTTTATCAAAATTAGCCAAGTCTCATATGTAACCGAGTTGTAGTTTTTGATGTGCTTGTACAACGTTGCTAAGCGTTCTTTTGCAGTTTTTCAGCACAAGGTATAATTTGAGCTGAGCTGGTGTTACTGATTTGCTTATATAACATTATTAGGCGTTTTTTTGCATCCTTGAACATAAAAAGTAGGCTCACACATACCCTTTCAAGATTAGTCAAGTCTCATATTTAGTAGAGTTTATTTTTAAAAATTAAATTTTAAAATAAAAAAATGCAGTAAATTTAAAATATAAGAAGCTAAGTTCACAACAAATTTTGTTAAAGGAAAACTTTTTTGTACAAAATAAAAATAAAAACCCAAAATCTTGTTTTTTGCATTTTTCATATACATACATAAATTCTATGATTATGTAAAAAACTCTATATACAAAAGTTATAGATACTTTTATTACCTACAACATTGACATACAACTTTTTTTTATACGACTCGTAGTTTCGCCGGAAATTGAGAAAAGCCATACCTAATCATTGAAAGCTCAGCCGCATCCCCTCACCTTTTTCCCGACCTCAGATCGCCCGCAGATTAATTATGAATCCATTATGATTTTTTTTTTGTTCAAACATTTCTTATCCTCCATTCCAACTGAGGTTATGATCGTTGTCCAAATTCCGCAATTCTTTGCATTTTCTTCAACGCCTTAACTCATCACTATCAAATCTATCTTCATTTACAGATCGTTGCAACAACTTCCTAATTAAAAAGTATAAGAATACTTTTCTGTATGCGATCCCATCAGTTATAATTTCATGACAAGGTTAGAGACCTCAAAAAGTCATAAAACATGCTGCCTTTCTCCCAAAAGTTCTTGCCGTGCGCTCTTTCCAACTTGCAATTCCGAAATTGAAAATATTTCTCACTGCGACCAAGCTGAGCTTCCACAATCATTTTGTAAACTATTCCATGGGATAGAACTCGCCGATAAGCGGCTAGAGAGCCCCAAAAATCCACCAAAAAAAATCCTAAAAAACTATGCTACTCCCGCAAAACCCTCTCATATAGTTTACCAAAGCTCACCAGTGATTTATTGTTACCATTTTTCATCAACAGCCCAACGCTCTGACTCATTGTCTCATATCAAAATCAGACATAAAATTAACCCGCGAAATATGCAAATTGATCACTTCCAATAAACAATTAACCCGCACAACTCCAGCTACGTGAATCGCGCTCCAATCATGCGCCACAACAACCGCTGTTTGTTTCAATTTTTCATTACTATTGCTCCTTTGGCAATTATTACTTGGCAATTTGCATTTTATGGCGCGCGCACACACACTTAATCTTGAATTATATCGTTACCGCGTGGGAGCATTACTTAAACCACTTCAATTTGTTTTGCTTCACTTCGGCAAATGATTTACTGCCATTGGCAATGCCACAATCAACACCTTCAACGAAACGAAATCGAGAATGCTTATGGTGTGTCTTCATGTGACGTCTTCGCGAAGTGCGGGTGTAGACGCTTTTTATTGAGTGAGTTTTTGCGTTTTGTGCTTACCCGTTACGATCAGCTGTTCGTGTTGATGCCACCAGCTGTTTGCGCTTGACAGCTGTTACCTTCTTTATTTCATTTTTTATGCCAAAGCCAAGTGAATGCTAATTGCTGTCATGCTATCTTTAATTGTGATTTTAATTATGTGTTTTCATTATTAAGGAACAACGACGACGACGATTGCCGTGATTGCTGCAATCGATTGAGCATTGTTTTCGGAATATTGTTGCAATATCGTGTATGGGAAATGATTAATGAATGCAGCGATTACGGATAGCTTTCTAGGGTAATTTATTGCGCGCTGACTTGACAGGTTAAATGGCGCTACGAATGCAATAAATGGGGAATACGAAATGGTTCATAATTCACAGGTGGAAAAATGGAATTGGAACTGAAAGTTCCGTTCATATTTTGTGGTAAATCTTTAGCTGAAATGTGGCAGGGTACAAATACTCCACAATTTATTTTAAATTAATTAAAATTCTTGGTTTGTGGCAACCTTAAGGTCGATATTCATTTAAGGCCAAATTTATAGCAACTTTATTAAATTTAAACAAACACAAGCTTGGTTTTAAAATTCCAGAAGAAATTGAGCCATGAATTTAAAGTTGAGGCTCATTGCGATGTGGGCAGGCATTCACAGTTATTAACTAGCCAAAAAAGGTCAAATAAACTAATACTAATAACAACAAACTTAAACGACAAGAAACCCAGCCAAGCGATAAAAATGCCGGAGCTACATACCAACAGAGGTGCCTACATGTGTGTGCACTCAGTCAAGCAACAGTGAATGGAAAACAGTAACAACACAAAACAAATGGATTTCTCAACACTGAAAAAGTGAAATTCTCTAGAGTCCTTTCCAGGAATTATTCCGCAGGCAGCAACAGGGCAGACTGGCATTTAAACAGCTACATAGAAGGCAAACAAAAAACTATTGAATTTGTGAAGTGCCGTGGTGAAGCACAGGATGTAGCAAGAACGAGGAAAGAGTAAGCGAAATCTGTATCAAACTCGTAATTGAGGTCTCGGTTAAGCGAATGGTACACTAGTGGCCGGTGTAGCAGGAATTTAGAACGATAGGGTAAGGCAAATGATGGCTAGACTCATAAAGGAAATGTAAATAGTGTTGGATATAGCAGGAAAATAAGAAACTAATAAAAATATAAATGAAAGACTTAAAAAGCAGCGAAATAATATATTATGTTACAATATATACATACGTATGTATAAGGTAGAGTTTGGACGGAAACTACGGAAGTCAGCTGAGTTCCAAAACACTAAATACTACCTTTTATTTATTACTTGAAATGCTCGTATTTAGTAGATTTCGACGTTTACGCAAGGGTACTTTTATTTACCGAATTTTGATCGTAGATTCATTTATATAAGGCCATTAAGCATTATTTTGCAATTTTGCGAAATAAAAAGTAAGCTCATATAATTCCAAGCAAGATTACTTAAGTCTCATATTTAAACGAGTTGGTATTGCTGATATGCTTCTATAAGGTTTAGTGTTCTTTTACAATTTCGCAAAACACTTCATAAACTCATATAATTCCTATCAAACCTATCAATATCTCAGATTTTGCCGAGTTGCTAATGTTGATTTGCTTATATTACGTTAATAAGCGTTCTTTTGCAATTTCGCAGCACAGAAAATAATATCACTTAATTTCTAATTGAATTGAACAAGTCTCATATCTAGCCGAGTACTTATATAACACTGTATAGTGTTCTTTTGAAATTTAGCGGTACAAATAATAAACTCACAACACTTCTAACCAGATTGCGCAAGTTCCATATTTAACCGACTTTGTGTTATTGATTTCCTTATATAACGTTGTTGAGTGTTCTTTTGCAATTTGTTGGCAGAATTTTATAGGTAAGGTAGACAGTATTAAATATATGCATAAATAATTACAAACCCACGGAAATATTATAAATTTCTGTTGATCAAAAACCAGCAACCTAAGAAGGAAAGCTCGGAACAAGCAAATTGGAGGCAGTACAAAAATAATTAAACTTGTGTAGAGCGCACAAATTAAAAACTAAGCAAAAAAATAAATACTTTAAGGAACCAAAACAAAGCAAGACAAAGCAAATGCGCTTCGAGTTATCAAAGTGCACACCTCAAGACTGCAAGAACTAATCCAGTTTTACAATCAATACGTGTTTTTCAAACCTGAGAGCTTTGCAATAATCAACTTACGTTTGCGTGTCGTCTGTTGTGCACTTCCAGCGCTACTCCAGTTTCGTGACACGCAGCCTGTATGCCACACTGGCGTAGGAGTCTAGCTTATTGCTTTTGTACGCCGCCTTTTTGTGCGTTTTCTCAGCGACGTTACTTTTACTTTTACCTTGGTGTTGGCTTAGTGCAGTTTTGACTTTTTACCTTCCAGGAAAGCCATAAATTTTATAGGCGTACAAAGTGCAGATTACGAGTCTAGAGCCGCGAACGTGTAGGCGCAGTGAAAAGTACGGCTGACATTGAGAGTTCCTCATGTGAGAATGTCGAGTTGTAGGTAACGCTGTTTATGGCATAGCACCAAGTATCAAGCGCTGCTTTCAATTAATATTGTGCTAGGCGGATTTCGTCGCCATCTTCCTGCTTGTCAAGTCAGCTCAGCTGCTTTTGATTTGTAGATTGGTTCTCTTCTTCTATTTCTTCTTGGAGATTTGTTCTTTTCTATTTCGTCTTACTAGTTTTGTAGACTGTTGTATTCTTTTCAAGTTCTTTACTTCGTTTTCGTTATCATAGTTATTTTTCTTTGCCATTAGTGCCGCTTTGTTGTTCGTTTTTTGTTTTGTTTTTTTGCTGCAAACTTGTATTGTTGGAACTCCTGCCTGCGAACGTCTGTTCCAGCAAAATCGCGTTGCCACTTTCATTGCTTCAACGGCGTTCGCTGCTTCTTGGCGCTGCCACAGCTTGGTTTCAAGTAATTTTCCCGCTGAAATAATGAACAGCACTGGAGTAAGCAGCGAAGTGGAACCTTCCAACTCACTCCTCCAGCCGCTGCCTCAAAAGGTAAAGCCACAAAATGTTGCGCAGCACAAAAAGGTGTGCATTTCATGAACTCACACACACACACACAATAGTACGGGTGTTTCCAACGGTGTACTCCGAAACTTGTCACATACATACACTCCTCGGATATTGTACACACGAAAACAGCAACTTCGTGGAATGAGAAATTAAAGCCAGTGAAAAGAAAAACGTAAAGTAATCATTACTATCAACTTCGTCATCATTCACAGCCACAACAATTACATAAGGGCCAACGGACACCGGCCCTGCCTGACTGACTGCCTGTCTGCCAGCTTGCTGGAGGATCACGCTGAGGCACGTAATCGGCGAAGACAGAATGAAGGTTGCACACACATACACTCAGAACACAGTTGATTAAGTAAGAAAAGATGCCAGTGATAAAGCAATAGGAAAACAAAACCAAAACACACGCAGAACGCACAATAAAATAGCGCAGCAAAAAGCAATAAAATAAATGACAAAAACAAGTGAAGAAAAAAAAAGAATTTACTAGAATCTGTAACTTGAAACCAATCAGTCAGGCACAACACAGCGCACACACAACAACAACAACAACCAGTCGGCACAATAATAAACAAACGCAACGACGGCGGCAGGCGCAGGCACAGGCACAGATTGTCCTCCCAAACCGGCAACTGGAGGCGAACAGATGATCAAACGGCTGACTGTGGCACACAGCGCTCGACGGTGTGGGGATCGTGTGGCCGGGCAGGCGAAGGCGGTGTGTGGAAAACATGAGTGGCATGCAACGTAAACAAAAGACGACAATGAGCCAGCAACTACACACACAGTTGTTGTTATGTGCATTTGTACCGGGCTACCGGTTCTTGTAATGCTCACGAGTATGTGGTGTCTACTCATATTACTGCTTACTCAATTTGCCGAGGCACTAGGCGGATGTCGTATTAGCTCCACAACATGCTCGTAACGCTGTTGTTGTTGTTTTTGCTGCTGATGATTATGCGCTTTATAATAATGAAGTTAATTATGTAGATTTGTGTGTGTGTGTGTGTATGTGAATGAATGGTGTGCATTCAGGTAGCTGTGGCTCAAGCAAGTGTGTAAGATCAACGACGATCAGCTGTGCAGTGAGGTATGACTCAATATGAGCCTGGTACTGCATGCTCATATTGGTGTAGCAGTGTATGTCTTTGTGTAAAACAAGTGGGTATACAGATACTTTTTTAATTTGAATTCCCAGAAGATGCTGTTTACAGCCTTGTACCTACAAGTTAAACAGACACATGCTCTTCCGAGTACATTGAATTTATCTGCGCTCTAAACAGATAACGGTCATTTTAAGATTGTTAACTGTTGTAGACACTACATTTTCTGACTATGAAGTTTGAGAAAAATATATAGAAAAAGATTTTAAAGCAAGCGATTCCCAAAGTTAATACAAGAGTCAATGAATGCCATCCCACACGAAACAGTAGAACGTCGTTCCCACTACAAGCGGGTTTACGTATGCGAATAACCGGAACGACCTAGCTTTTGTTGCTGTAGTGGCAAATTTCCGCCGAATTGACCGTCCTTGGCGGTATAAAAAGTCCGGGTCCACGTCGTCGGAACGTTCATAAATTAATTTGAGTCCGAACTTCTCCTTTCTCTTTGTCTGCACAACCCTGTGTCGTTCTGAACACCAAAACTTTACTAGTTGCCTCTATTCTTTGCGAGGTTACGACAGTAGTACATCTCCAGTGCAAACAGGTCCCGCTGCACCTGGTCCTTCCACAGAATGCGTGGGGTCGCTTGGTTCCATTGTTCCACGCGGTGATTTTGGGTTTCGAATCAAAAGAGCTTTTCGCAGGAGCATCATCTGACATGCGCACGATAATCGAAACTCGCAATCTTTTGGAACAAAAGCAGTGAGAAAAAGCAATAAGGCTGGTATGGGTGCCAGGCCACAGCGGAATCGCAGGAAACTGTAAACCTAAGTGGATAGGTGTTTCCGTACCACCTTGCGGTCTACTACTAACTGCGTGAATCCGCGTGATCTCTTTGCTCACAGCAAGGCTAGCCTCCCCCTAGTAGTGGGGCTTTTAACGGTCATTGGCTTCCATACAGTAACGCTGAGAATCCTACCAGATGCCATCTGCCGAAGATCCTTCTTGACTACCCAGGGTTGTGGTGGTCAAGACTTAAACACTTGAGTGCGCATACCTTCGGACATCCCACCGAATTGGTGGAAGTGGAAATCAAACGGCTGTGCAAGTTTGTATTGCATACGTTTTGCGTTTTGCAAATTTATAGTTCGAACACAGGAGTTCTTCTTTTCTACATTTAGTAGTCCACGTGCGATCTTTTGATCAACCATCCAACCTATGCTAATGTCTAGAAGTCGATTTCTTCAGCCTAAGTCTTTTTGCTTTGCTAATACTTCAATGTCGCCCTTGTATTGTCACGTCTTGTCGCTGTTTCCTAGATAATAGACTTTAATGGCATCGTCTTGGAAACTCAAGGTTTCCTGGAAATATTAGTACCACCTCTATAAGACTAAGGTCACAGCAGTACGCTAATCAGTCGAAACTTTTAAACAAAATTTGCATTGTGAATAGTTAACTTTTGGATTGCTTCCTAACAAGTAAAAAAAAATTTAGATAAGGCATCTGTAATAAACAACAAAACTATTATTAAGGGACTCCATTGAAATGAAGAATTTAATTTGTAATGATCCGCTACATAAATTCCAAGTATGTACTAACAACAACAACTGCAATCTTGTATCACATTAACAGAAATGACAACTCTCAAATTGACAAAGCAAATGAAATCAGCTCGAAGACAGCAGATGATTGGATATTCAGAAAAGCACTTTAGGGCAAAAGGAAGCAAACTCCCTCCCCAACACACCGATTGCCCCGAGACTTGACGCGACAAGCAATATTCCGAGCAAATGAAGCACTTGCCGTGACGTGAGTATGTAAATGCGAGCGCATAGTGATGACATTTACGCGCCCACACCACCCCAAGACCCCAAGACCCCAAGACCACATCAACACAACGCACACACACGAGCCAGAAGACGATTAACAAGCGTGTGTGTGGGTGTGCGCGGGTGGGGAGAAAAGCGAGCTAGCTGATGATGAGTACGCGCTTGCTTGTAAATACTGTGCATGTCAAGCTGTCAGGCATTTGTGATGTGGCGCTGTGGAGGAAGGGGGTCACAGCCAACATGAACAACGCGAAGCTTTGTGTGGGTGTTGCCTGTTTTTTTTTTTTTTTTTTNTTTTTTTTTTTTTTTTTTGGTTTTTTTTTTTGTGTGTGAAGCGACCAAAAAACGCCAACAAAGTGCAGCAAGTTACAACCGAAATTAGCTTAAATTACAAATTAACGTGAAAAGTTGGAAGTGCTGCATTGCGGGTGGCAGCGTGCGGCAGTGGCGGTGAAAAATTGCTGAAGCGTAACATTTACTCGCAACAATCTTTACGCTAGCACACAACGACAATAATAACATGCAGCAAAACAGAAATATAAAATTTTCCAATTTTTTGTTGCTTTTTTTTGAGCGCATGTTTGCCGACCGTACGCCCGTACGCGCTGTGACGTGTGCCGTGTGTCGGTGAAATTTTTGCTATGAAGTTTGACACTTTGCGGTTAAACAGAAATTGTGGTCGACGTGAGGTCTCTGTGGTTCTTACTGTAGGTGTTCGGTAGATAGATATGTGTACCTAGGTTGTGGTAAAGTGGTAAAATAGCGAAAGCAGCCGGAAGGGTTGGCGTGCGAGTTTAACTTCGTATATTTATGTACATTAGAGCAGATCGATTTTATTGCTATGAAATCGCATTTTCGGGAAGGCTCTAAGGCGCATTTCGAAAAATTTTTCCTAAGTGACTATGCGCCAAAAACCAGTTCCAATCTAGAATTTTTTAAGCAAAGTTTAAGAAATCAGAATAATCGGTTGTGTGGAAGATTGTGACACTATATATTTGTCCGACATGATGATGATTCAGACATATAATCAATAGAATATCAAAGTGCACCTACGGATATCGCAAAAACTGTCGAGGAAGTATTTATAATCCCAAAAAAGCCGGTTTTAGAGACATTGTCTCTTCGGTAAAGTTGTACAGAGTGATCTGTAGAACATTTCCCGCATACAGCATTGTTTCGAGTTTTTGGTTTCTTGAAAACCGACCCGCTCTAATGCACATAATATGGGTTGAGATTTCGTTTTGTAAATGTAAAAGTTTATGTCGGCATTCCTTGCGATGTTCTTATGGTGTAAATATACTGACTTCTTCGCAATTCATTTCACGAAGAAGACCAGCGAGTTGGCAGAGTTTTGTCGGATAAAAATCCGGATCCATTCCCAATATGTACAACCAACAGTCATGTCACATATAAACCGTCGATATACCTGATAATACAATTCCAGTGATGAGAGTACCTAATTTAAAACAAAATTCCTCATTTTATTTGTGAAATTTGGCATAGGTTTAATCAGTTCGGATAGGTTAGACTGACGGTAGAAATATGTTCAGTTAAAAACGGAAACTACGAAGCCTTGGTTCGGCATTTTTTTTTTTTTTTTTTTTTTTTTTTTTTTTTTTTTTTTTTTTTTTTTTTTTTGTTAGTTGAGTTCTGTATTGTGTGGTCTATATTCTATAAAAGCAAACTCCACATCAATGAGAACGGGATTTAAGTAAATAATATTTCGAACATTAACTTCTTAGCGCTCGAAACTTTCGAGTTATGTGGGTTTCTCGTCATACAAATAACCGTACAGATTCTAACTTGAGAAGTAAAGTGTCTTTTAATCCTTCGAAAATTACTTATTTCATTAAGAGATTTGTTTTCACACGCTCAGTCTATGCGCCATGGCTATTGGAACTATATTTAGTACCTTCGAATCCCTTAGTTCCAGTTTTTGGTTAACTCGGTTGCTCGAACGAAAGCGAGTCATCCAATAAGTGGCACACAAAAAGCGCACGTTGACATCCACTATCAAAATTAAAGACAAATTTTGTACGCATATACAAAAAATCTGGCAACGCTAGCCGGGAAAAAATTTTTCTCCTACTTGAAAAGAGGCATATACGAGCAATACTATGTTAATTTTGTTAAATCAGAATCATCAGTTATCTGCCAGCTTCATAGTATAAAGATCACACCCTCTTATATGGAGCTCAGTTTAGTCTCTCCTCGACGTTCCGATGTTTCACTATTTATATTTACCCAAGCGTTCCGATAACTGATAGTGAGGGTTCACAACCTCAAGTTAACTGTTAAGCTAACACAGTCTGCAGACCCTGAGCTTTGTAGGGCTCACCATTAAAAAGTTCAAAGGCCGCGTTTTTCAATTACTTAAAATAGAATATATTATGCGATATCTTGCAGACTTCACTTTACTTCATCGATTATATTCAAATGTGCAAAATCGAAATTTCGAAGTTTCCGTCTCAAATAGTCCATCCGTTGAGTTCAATTTTCGATGACTCGTTCGAACATTTCGACACTTCGACTTTAGACTGTACATTAACTACATGTGAGGGAAGTTGAGCGGTCTTGTTGAAACCAAATGTCGCCGAGATCAAAAGCTTAAATTTCAGACATTAAATAGTCGGTTATCATGGCGAAGTCGCTTCGGTAGGTCGAGCGGCTTCAGTTATTGTACAAGCTGTATTTTGAGTCTTTCATTTTAAGATCTAGACGTTAAATGCACCAAGTTATTTCATACGTCAGTACGAGTTGCTGGAAATCATCTCTCCACGGTCTTCGCGCACACTCTCAGCTACGGCTGCTATATTTGCGAGCAACAGTAGTCGCGTGATCTGTCAAAAAAAAAAGACTATGGGGAAAAACGCCTCTCCTTGTCGATATTAGAACACTCATACTTCAGCTCCCCTTGTGTTACCATCCTTCCGATAACCACCCATACTCCCTAAAATTTATAAGTATTTATTTCAAAGCGAAATATTCACGTCTCCCAAGAAACTGCTCAATCAATTCAATCTCGAAAGAGACAATCTGTGACCGGCGAACACAGCGAGTCATCGCAATTTTACACCTCAATAATTCCATTAATGTTGTCGTGACCACTTGCAACTGTAGCCGCCGTGGGCAAATGTGGGCGTGTTACACCCGTAATGCCCGTGCACTCGCCGAGTGTTCCCTTTTAGCGCGCGCCAACTTCCAACGTGATTGCATTAATCTCTCACGCCTCGGCTGGCGCCGGCACTGACACTGATAGATGCCACCGCCGCCGCTAATATGCATGCCACGTAGTGTGTAACGGTGTTGCGCTGCGCAGGTGTGTGCGGGGCGACGCCAAAATGATACGCAATATACAATATGAAGCTTTCTAATGTTTGCTGTCGAGTGTTTTGCTCTTGTTCTGTGGTATTTTGGCAATTTAATCAGCAAAAAGCATAAAAAATAAATCTAGTTAGCTGTCGGTCTGTGCGATTTGTTGGACAACTAATGTCTGCTGTGCGCTATCTAAACGCGTGGTCAGCAATTCAGTCAAGCGTGTGCTGAAGCCAACAACTTGCCAGCGCACGCATACATATTTATATACATGTATGTATGTGTGTATGTGTATGGCACATTTATCTATTTTACTAGCCACATATTTCCAACTTAGCAGCATTTGTGTTCACCCATGCAATATTCAATTTAATCTTCCTTTTTATTTCGTGAAAGCATTTACTCACATGAATTTCAAATATTTTCACAGTCGAATGGGTTTGGCCTTTATTTCACTCGCACAACTCACTTGCTATTTATTTTATGCACCACTGTTACTGTAGGTACTCGTGTCTGTGTGGTTTCTCCAGCTGCCGAAGTGATTTGCCCTTCTACTCATACTCATTCCTAATTTTTTCCGACCCCCACACTCTAATACCCACTCCATATTTTCCAACTCACACACACACACACAGTATAACACCTTCTATTCCACATTTAACCGAAGCCACCTGCATTCCCCTGTTGTTCCCGTCGCGAGCACAGCTGAGCTCAGTCGCATCATCCCATCAAATTGCTTGCTTTGGCAGCTGTTTTGTGCCATACCTGAGCGTCTGCTTGCTATTTTTTGCATCTCCCTTTCATTTATTTATTTTTATTTTTTTTTTTTTTTGCTTTTGTTTGCTTTTGATTGACAATTTTCATCTATGAAAATTCCATCTGTTTTACAACTCCATCCCCCAGCCGCATCGTGTGAATGCTTTAGCTCCATGCTGTCTTTCGGAAGACATTCATTGACATTTGCTGTGAGAGATTACTCGTATTGTCAACTTGTCACACTGTCGTGTCGCCACATTCGCCCACAATTCACCCTTCCTCGCATTGTTTGTTGTGTCGTTTGCAGCGGACGTGTTGACACCGGATTTTTTCCGGAATTACAGTTAATTGATTTCTCATCATCAAGATTTCAATTGTTCTTTTGGTTCTGTGTGCCAATTTTGCCGTTTTGGGGACGCCTTGTAAATTTGTAATTGCGGATGGTAATCACGATCTGTTTTGTTTTTGGAATCCATATGATTAAAATATAAAGTTAGATGTATTTTGAGGCTAACAACTTTGACGGGAGCCGGATATCAATTACTACTGAGTTGTGGAGCAGGTAATCAGTTGTTCAACTCCATTAAGTTAGAGTCATGCGTAGGATTTTACTCAGTCTAAATGTTCTTCAATCGAAGAAGTTCTATGAAAACTTTCGGAGCATGAGTCGCTCGTATTACTAAAGAGGTCTGACAGTTTACAAAGATCTTCCTCGACAATGATCGATATGACAAAAGCAAATAAGAACTTGTGTCATAACAAGAAGAACTTGAGTCCGAGCAGAACTCTGGTGAGAAAATTTGGACTTAGATTAGGTTAGGTTAGATAGCTGATCGATGATCGAACGTCGACTGGAATATGTAGTCCTTTGTGAAGCTATAGAAAATAAGAACTCCTGTATTCGGACCTGTAGATTGGCAAACCGCATAGGCGCATAGGCGCTTATTATCAACTCCTGCCAGTTCGGCGGAAGTGTTGAGTTCTTTCCACCGCATATTCCTCCAAACAGCTTCGGTAGACGGATGAGACAACAAAGCTATGCAGCTTCAATGTTGTTTACGCTTTTAAAGTTGCTCTTCGATTTAAGCAATCTTTCAACGCCATCCACCTTTTCAAATGGCACAGCAACATTCCTCCACACTCACAAACTCGCACTCGACAACGGCTAAATAAGTTTTCCACCGCTTGTCAACGCCGCTATCTTCATTGCTTTATTTGTCTGCTGCCAAGTCGGGGCTTGTCCTTCCACTTATCCTTTCACTTCATACACAACTGCTGCTACTAAGTAATGTTTGCTTTTTACTATACTGCGCTATTTAACTTTGCTGTTGTTGCTATTGTTGCCATTTGCCATACACATGTGCTATCCTTGCCTGCGTTCCAACCGCCGCCGCATCCGTTCCGCTCTGACTGTTGACTCCATCTGCACGACTCGTCGTGCCCATTTTGCATTGACTTGACTTTTGGTCTGCGGACGCTGCTGTTGCAAGAAAATGAAACTGCAATTGCTTTACGACCCAATACCACTTTACTTTAACCCCTTCATCTTATATAAACCAACCTCAACTTCCATGCGCCGTCTGCACGGCAAACAATCCACTTTACTCACTTTTCTCACTTCAGCGTATCCTTGGCCACTTGAACAGTAGCGAAATCGGCAAGCTTGCATATCTTTAGCGCAACACAACTCGGGAGACGGGCAGCCAGCCAGCCAGCTGTGCTTGGTTGAGTCGTGTGCCAGTGCCGATGCTACGTCGCTCCGGTGCTCTGCCAGGAAGGTAGCCATGCGTAACAAAACAATGCGTCTCTGTTGCGACTTATAAGCGATTTGCGCCCGCTGCTTGCCGACCTGTGTGTGTGTGTGTCTGTTGAGAAACATTCCTTGTAACCGCCAGTGCTTACGGAATATAAACCCTTCATTTTTAAGTTGATGCTCAGCGCTGCTCTTCCCTCATCCTCTGGCTACTGCAATCAGTAACTCACATCCTTGTTATCCTTCGTGTCTTTCTGCTTGCTGTTATTGTCACTGCTGTTTGTTCTGTTCTTGTTTTTTTTTTTTTTGTTGGCACAATCAAATAAAAATCAATGATACGTAAAATTTAAATCAGACACCAGAAATGCAAAAAAAAGGGATTATCAAGCAGAGTTAAATGGGTAAGAAGGCACAAAAGGCATCAGGTTCGTTGAAAAATTTGCGGATGGATAAAGTCAAGTGTGGACATTAACGCGCACGTCTTAGGAGGGTTGGAGCGGACGCACAAAGACTCGAAATGAATTAGTTATTGCAGTGTAAGCGGGAGAGGGTTAATTTGAAGCCACAACACTGCTTAGAATTTAAGAAAGTCTCTAATGACTAGGCATTAGTTCGCCATCTACAAGAAATATGTGCCATCTTCTTGCATGAACTCTCTTAATATTGTACAACTCTAGAAAGTATAAGATATATGTGACCGACCTAACCGGTCTGAGGATAATTGGGCCAAATTCGGAAGCTAAGCTCCGTCACGTGTTATCTAACCAATAGTATAACCAATAGTGTAACCGATTTCTCTAACACATTTACCTCGCGAAAGCCAGGTTAGGCACTCCGGTTCAAAGCTTACACGTTCTGGTCTGTTGGGAAGACGACATGTGAATCAAAAAATGTCTGAAACAACACGAAGTAAATTTTTTAAGCTTTCCAAAACTGAAACTTTGTAATAAAACTTTGCGTCTTCAAATGTGTGGTTTTAAGAGCTTAAAGACTTCCGCAAGAAGTTATAGGTTGGAGCCCTTAAATCCTTTTAGAACTTCGGATCTTCAAATGTATGATCTTAAGAGCTGGATCTTCCGGAGGAAGTTATAGCTTGGAGTCCTTAAAGGCTCTTTCTTTCAAAAGCCATTTTACCGATTTAATCGCTTTAATTCGAGCCTTTTCATACCCATCAAAAACGGGGGTATAAATTGAAACACTCGAAGTTCCAATGAAATCCGCTATTTTACATATTTAGCATTAAGCGCCCTTTTTATACGCGTAATATCCATAAATATTCTTTTGAAATGAAAATTATCAGGCTCTTGCTGCACTTTAAATCACTTCCGCCGACACTCGTACCCACGACCACAAAGTATTTCCTCCGTCTAACGACGATTTCAGCGCGTAACGCCATTCCACGGGAATCCTTTTTCCAATTCGTTAACTTCGCGCACACTAAGGCTGCAGGAAAAATGTGGAGAAAAGCAGAAACACCACATCGATTTCCAAGTCGAGTGTAGCCAGCGCTTTTGAGTTAAGTCTCAATAACGAAACAACGAAACAACAACACCTAACTGTCAGCTGAGTGGCATGGCTGTGTGGAGAAATGCACGCAATTTGTCAAAAGTGCCCAAGACACGCATTATGTACTTTGTGTCACCTCACACCCGTGGCACCTGACTCGCACGCGCACTCACACTCATGCTTTTAGAGCGCTCAGTTTCTACTTGAAAGCATCGGGCTCGTGTAAACTTTGAGTAATCTTGGCGTTTAGAAATTGTGCTGAAATTTGCATAACGGAATTTTGACAGCGTCAACGACGGCAGCAGTCGCTACAAACGCACACCGCACCGACGGCAACAAGAGAAACAGGCGAGAACACTTGACAGCTAACAGGCGGCGCGCGGCATCGGCTACAACTACGACGATGACATCGTTTTGACAGCAGGCCGGCAGGCACTTGACGTCAACAGCAAGAAAGCTTCTACAAACGCATTTCAACTGCAAGTGAGAGGCGTAACGGTATTATGCGGAAGTGCTGTGAAAAACTGAGATGTGAAAGAAACCGAACAGAGTTTAAAACCGAAGCAAACAACTTGAGGCTGATAAATTTGGAGTACACGAAGAGCAATAAGCTAGTTGATCTTTAGTTTCAAAAGGAGAACTGTAACAAATGTTTTTTTTTTTTTTTTTTTTGAAATTGAAGAAGATATGTTTGAAATTTTATGGGTCTTAAAGAAATCTACAGAAAACAACAAATAATTTCGACGAACAATTTAAGACTAAAACCGAGCATTATAAAGGATCTACCTAATCTATTATAGAAGGTAGAAAAAGTATTTGGTTTAAAGATGATCCATTATATTTTCTCTTCCGAAAACTCTCGACAATACCAGAAGCTTTTGCATATCGGTTGGAGACCACAATTGAAATCGGTTGCTTTATTTAGCTTAAGACCTCCTGTCATCTAACAAATAGTCATCACATTCGCAACTTGGCTCACGCTTCACTGTTGGTAGTCCTAACTTTAAAGTCGTAGATAACTTCGACCATCTTGGAACCAGTATTAAAACGAACAACATTAGTAGCTGTGAATAACTCTTGCCAACAGGTGTTACTTCAGACGGAGTATACAATAGAAAAGTAAAGTCCTCTCTCGACGATCAAAGACCAAACTCTGCAAGTCCCTCCTCATTCCCGTCCCGTCTATATGGTGCGGAGGTAAGGACAATGATATCACCTGAGGTGTCGGTTTTAGGAGTGTTCAAGGGAAAGGTTCTACGAAAGATTTATGTTCCTTTTCGCTTTGGCGGCGAATACCGCAGTCGATTCTATGGATGAATCGATATGGCGACTTCGAAATCTTTCAGCGAATCAAGACTGCATTGAAGAAATTCGATTCAGTATACGCCAGTGAATGCAGAGGAAGACGGAGGGATCAGGTGATTGATATGGATAGCCACGAAGATTAAATTTAATTATATCCAAACGAAAAATAACTACAAATTTGTAATGATCATTTCGAATAGAAGGAAGATTATGGAGCGATAACACTGAAATGACCCTAAATAAACATAGCACCTTGTGTGAAGAAAGCGATCAACAATGCGCCATTACATCGATGCAGCAATTGATTAACCAAGCGGTTGGAAATGACCACAAGTCAATCATGGACCCACGCATGCCCCCCACCTTTCTCGGAGACATACCGGCGCATACAAAAAACGTGAGAAAATCTAATCAAGCGTGGGCGTCTTATAGGAAAACACATTAATGGCCAAAAAGTCAATTGACTGCAAAAAGGTAATGCAAAAACAACAAAAAAAAAACAAGAAAACAAAAACAGCAACACCATTGAGCTATTGGACCTCACGCTCGTAGCGCTAGGGCAAAACAATTGAATGTTACCACGAGGCGGAAGTACAAAAGTGACAACAACTATTATACGCCACGTCAAGACATGGCATAAGCATTGAGGCGCAGTGGTAAGAGTGCAAGACTTTACCCAAATTCTTGGCAACAACCAACATATTGTTAGGTAAAATCCTTTTTGTGGCCGAACGCGTGTCGCAGCAATTTTGAAACCTCCGTTCAATTAAATTGCGAGTGGCGTTTACATAGCCTCAATCGACGATTAACACAACTCATGCTACCCACAACCTGCCCGCACACACAAACACATATTAAATATGTGAATATGTGTGTGGGCCACAGGAAAACGTTGCAAAGAAAGTCGACGTCGAAGACGCTGTTCAACCCTTTTTCCTCTGGGGCCACGTAACAGACGTAATAAATACGTAATGTTAACTGACTTTTCAGGGTTGTTAGTTAGCATTTGGAAATTGTTGAAACGAAACGGCCCACACTCTCCACTCCACTCCACTCCACTCCGCGTGTTCCGTCTAGCGCACAGCTGCTGCACAGCACTTCCTTTGAGGCGGCGGCGGCGACACCGACAACGACAACAACTACGACTTCGACAACGGTGAAAAAGGGCAATAAATAGTGAAACGCGCGTGGATGAGTTTGGGGTAAGTTTTTGCGGTCGGTTGCGGTAGTTAAGGCCACAAATGTATAATGGAAGCAGCTATTTTTGTTCTGCTTCATTGCTGTTGTTGTTGTCGTTATAGTATGTTAGCGTAATTATAGATTACATCAGTTGGCTATTAGAGTGTTTTTCTCCCTCGAAAAAGGCAAAATATTTAGTCACAAGATTATCATGTCACCGCTAGGGGTGAGACTTGTTGGGTTTAGCAATTCTATTGATTTAATTTTTAACGCTTTTTTCTTCGTAAATTGGCTTATTTGAATCGCATGTGGTGTGAGCGAAATTGACACTGACACTTCTAATATTGTTAAATTTTCATATTGCCATAATGTAATTATAATTAATCGATTAGTAGTCGATATGATCGATAGTGCACAGATTGTGGTAAAGAGTAGTATATAATATATGTCGAAATGTGAACATTATTTTATTCTTCTTCGTGTAAAATAACTATAATCGATTAGTTATAATCGATAGCACATAGCCTAATGTGGAGAGTAGTTTGATACTAACTTTCATGATAAAATCAGAAATTTGAACATTGATGTTTGATTTTTCTTCCCGTAAAAAAACTACTATCGGTTAGTTATCGATATGATCATGGTGTAGAATAGAGCTTGACTTTGCAATAAAAACAGAAAATTTTCAAAAATTTTATTTACATGTAATCGAAAAAATTGTTAATAAATTTTCTAATATCGATTAAAAATATAATATCGACATGTGAATTCATTGTAATTTTGCATTCCAAGTTTCCAAATCAGAAATAAGCATTTTAGAGTTTTAATAGAAATCGAGAAATATTGACTAATAAACATGTAATTGAAAAAATTGTTAATAAATTTTCTAATGTCGCTTAAAAATATAATATCGACATGTGAATTCATTGTAATTTTGCATTCCAATTTTCCAAATCAGAAATAAGCATTTTAGAGTTTTAATAGAAATCGAAAAATATCGATTAATCTGAGAAGAACTCGATTTAGCTATCGAATATTTATTAGTAATTAGGGCAACTCTTACTCAAAAATGTACTTTGCTCTGCGCACGCTTACCAATAGTCGAAAAACTGTAGGTTAATCGAAAAATATCGATCAATCTTTAACTTTTTTATTTACCGATAATCGAAAAACTATCTATTCAAATTTTCGAAGTCAGAAATGAACATTTTTTGGATTTAATGGATTATTAACAATCGAAAAATATCGATTAATCTAAGAACAAATCGATTTAGCTATCGAATATTTATTAGCAATTAGGGCAACTCTTACTCAAAAATGTACTTAGCTCTGCGCTCGCTTACCAACAGTCGAAAAACTGTAGGTTAATCGAAAAATATCGATTAATAAAAAAAATGTATCTATTTCCATAAAAGAAAAATACTGCAGACTAAGTCTTAAGCTTTCCATCAACATTTTTTTAATTTTTTAAAGCCGCTTTCACTTTCCCTGAAAACCCTAGATCCCGCTTAAAACTCTATTTGCCCGCAGCCAATATGAAAATCGCCAAGCAATTAACTTAATGCACTGAAAATGTGCACACATTTGCGGTGAAAATTGCAAAAACTTTTCGCACACAGTCTGGTCACTGCTGCTGCACCACCAGCGGCGCTGCCTGCCAAACGGCTGGCCACCCAAGCGAGCACACCCACCCACACGGCCAGCCAGACATGGAGGCAGACGTTTGAACTGATTTATTTATAAGCCATTTTCACTTTCCGTACATATGTACGAATTGCAAGCAAGTATGCATTTGTATGTATGTGTGTGTGTGTGTGTGGCAAAGCCGACAAGCCAATTTAAAATCGTGTAAATAATTTAAATGCCACAAACTAAAGTATTTTAAATATAATATTTTTCAACACTGCCACCACAGCCTGCACTGCTGACGTTTTTAACGGCTGAGAGCGTCGAACAAAAAGTCACTTCCGTTTCCGTATACATTTATTTTGATTTACGGCAAGAAGTTATTTGTAGTGCCGCAGCAGCCACATAGTTGGGCGACTAATGGTCAGAAAACGAGCAGTTTGTGCGTCGTCAACAAGCAAAAAAGCGAAAATAGTGCTTTGGTTTAGTTACAAAAAAACTACTAAAATAACAAAAAAAGCTCTTTACTCGATTATTTTAGCAACCGCAAAACTGTCAGGCTGCAATTCAATGAGACACTACTCCGTCTGTTTCCTTGGCATAATTTAGTGCCACTTTGCTTACATTTTGCAAAATAAAATAAATTTTGCAAAAATTGCGTAGCTTTTGTTGCCGCACAAAGTATGCTTCATCCACTGCCAGCAGAGCAAAGCTTCTATTACCTCGAATACTTTTGCTCTCTAACTCTCAGTTCGCCTGCTTCGTGCTTCCGTTTTTAAAACTTTGATGTGCATTCAATCCGCTTTCACTCCGCACACATACACACATATATTTCCGACTATTTGTTTGCAAATTTTTAATAATTCACGACTATCCCTTTCCAGCAGCACACACACACACTTCACGCTCATTCTCTAACGCCGGCAAAGCATTTCTTTTTCAATACCAAACTCTGCTCAATTTTCGAGAGTTTTATTTATATTGTGCTGCCCACTTTTTAACGAGCTTCCAAATAACGGTAGTATTTTGTTTCTACTATTAAATTTTCATAAACACAAAACCTTTTCGTTTTTGTTTTTGCTTCTGTTTTCAGTTAGTTGAAGTGCTGCTCTTGAAAATTCCATATGCATTAAGTGCCGACCGCCTGTCAAATACACTAAACTATTTCCATTCCTCTTTGCTCATATTTGTTTGCTGACTGACAGCATGAAGAGTGGCGGTTCACTGCAAGTATGAGATTATAAAAAACTGCTGTGATTTCAGCATTTAAAAGTGAAATTAAAGCAAAATATTTACTGCGCTTCAGTTGTTGAGAGCATCATACATATATGGCATTTGTACCAAAATTGTTATATTATATTCATTCAGTATCTTTAGACATTTGCTTGCTAAAATCGAAAATGGAAATTAAAAGTTATAGGTTATACTAGTTCTTAGTAAAGTCAAATGGAGGTTCTGTTTATTTTGAGGAGAACTGTTAATCATATGGGATGTCAACTCTTTTTATGAGTTATTTAAAATCGTCTTAATATCCAATTTTGGTACTTCGTCCAGTCCTTTGAACTGCGATGTTTGTAGATCTTTAAGCTGGGTTCTAGATAATGCTGTACAAAGGCAGAGGAGCTTTTCCAGCGTCTCTCTCGTACCTACGTCTCTGCATTTTCTGATCTTATGTGATGTCAGTAGGTTGAGACCAGTCATTAGACCAACAACCGTCCTGAAGTGCTATAAAGACTTGCGCGTGGAAAGCATGGGGGCATTTCTAAGGGACATGAACTTAGCGATCCTACATGTACTTAAGGCATTCCATCGCCATTGATCCACCTGTCGGCCTTTTCGGCAAGCGCAATTTTATATTTAGGAATTTCCGTATTTACTGTTCGGTAGTCAGAGGCATAGCACTTTTGGCATTCTCATCAGCTATTTCGTTTCCTGGAACTCCTTTGTGGTCTGGGTCTGGAACCCATTATAAATGGACCCCTTTTCGGCAGCCGCTCCATCCACTGTCTCCCTGCATCTTACAACATTCTCTGATTTAACGCAATACGATGTTATTGATTGATTTCCGTGTGGCTATAGACGCATATATTTATTCGTTTTATGTTTTTCCTGCGTTCTTAGCTAATTCCGCCACTTTCCTGACGACAAAGACTCCCGCTTGAAAGATACTGCAGTATACCGTAAGTTTAATCCAGGAGTATTCCGTCTAAGTTCCAGCTCCAGCAATAAATTCCGGCTTCAAGTCCATTAATCATTTTTGTATCGTCTGTGAAGATGTTACAAGTTATGCTGCTGAGTGGCAGTGGTTCTCTGCTAAGACCTGTAGCCTTCTCTCCCAGGCAAAGTGCGAGGGTATGTATTCTATTTGTCCACCTGCCCCCTGACAACTTTCATTGGAAAAGCAAACACTCAAACCTGGTTTGTGAACCAAGCTTGCTCTGCTGTGGTATAAAGTAGTGTTTGCTTTAACTTCGCTCTATTTCACTTAAATATTTCTGTAATTCTCACCAAGTTTATGCAAACCAAAAATTGTTCGTCTTTGCAAATACAATTTCTTTAAATATGCACTTATTAACTATTATACACATATTATCTCAAAAAGTGTTAAGTGACAAAGGTCTTACCTTAAAAACAAGCTTCCCAACACTTACATTCGCTTATTACTCCATTATTAATGCCTTCTTCCACAGCTTTTACACAAATATTTGCTTCTTAAATTATTTTACACTTAATCTTTCCCAGAACGGCACTGTCCCAACTTCTTCAGCAGTCCATATGATCTCGTTCATTTTTACTGAAACGAAGTGTGACTCCTTTCCTGTAGCTTCCTTGCAGGCTTTTTGACCTTTTTGTGTTACATTAATTTACCTTTGCAATTGTTACTTAATTTGACAAGAAAACTACCTTTTACTTTGCATACAATCTACCATTTCATTATCGTCTTTCATTCCTATGCCTTTCATTCGCCTTTTTCGCTTTTTTGGCTCTACACATATCCACCCACACTCAATCAGTTCGTTGCATAGTCGGCTGCCGCAGTCAGTACTTAACTACTTACTTTGCAACTTTTCACAAAGTTTGCGAAAAACTTTTGCATTAAATGTAAATGTGTGTCCGAAATCACAATGAGCGTGCATCCGTTTTTGCTGGCATAGCTGGTAGGGGCTTTAAAGTTCACTTGTGGAGTTCTTGATGAATTTTGGGTTTAAAGTTGATAGCTGGATTTTGTGTTACCTAAGGAGTTGAGAACGTGGATGTAAAAATAAAGTTTTTGCTAAGAATCTATCAGTTCTTGAGAAGGAAGTCAACTGTGAAATTTTGGCGCTAACAAAAAAGCAGGAGTTCACGAGGTTTCCAGACTACATGCAAATGAATAATAACCTATTTCGAAGGGTTGTCTTTCATGTATTTTTTCGAAAATAAATTCGACTGGAATCAAAACACAGTTGTTCTACAGGTTGATCCATTTCGAGGTTTCCCAATTTTAGAGGAAAAACTCCGAAACTTCAAACTCAATGGCCAATGTTTATTATTATTTGAAAGAGCACTCTTTTGCATGTATTTTTTTAACATTATCTCTTTCAAACCTTGGCCGCGGCTAAGTCTCAGATGGTTCATCCGCTGAGTCTAATTTTCGATGAATCGTTCGAACATTTCGTCTAATAACTGGCGAAAGACACTCGTGATGTTTCGCTCCAAGGCCTGAAAGCAAGCAAGCGTACATATCCTCACAGGAGGTCTACCGGTGTGATATCGCACGATCTTGGTAGCCAGTCGACCAGCCCAAAACGTGAAATTTTCTCTTCACCGCAGTATTCTCTCACTAAATCCATTGATTGATGCGATGTATGGTAAGTAGCGGCGGTCTTGTTGAAACTAAATGTCGTCGAGATCACCAGCTACAATTTTAGACTGACTAAATGGTCGCCATTGATGGTTAGGTTCTCAACGGCATCATTTTTGAAGAAATATGGAACCATGATTACACCGGCTCACAAACCACACCAAACCGGTAGCTCTTGAAACTCCCCAGAATACTCTTCGTCTCAAGTGCGGCAAGTTTGCCTGTTTGCATAGCCATTGAGCCAGAAAAAGATCTTCTTGGAACTTCTCAAGAGCCCATAAGAAGGTCAATAGCTTCAGCTCTTGCAACAGCTGTATTTTGTGCGGTTTCAATGAAAGATCTCTACGTAAAATGCGCCAAGTCGTTCCATACGTCAGTCCGAGTTGCTGCGAATGGCGCCGAATGGACTCTCCACGGTCTTTGTGTATACTTTCAGCTACGACTGCTATATTTTCTTCACAAAAACAGTCATAAAATAGTCAATTCTTCCATAAATACGCTAATTATGCGTATATCGATTCCCGCGCCACCTAGCGAGTGCTTTGATAAGTTATATTTTCCAAACATTTATAAAGCCTTCAAACTGATTTATTTACGTTTTCCAATAAATAATATCAATTAATTTAGTTATTTTTTTTTTATTTACCACTTAACCACATATTTTTATTTCTACACACTGTTGATGTCGTCATACCCTGCTTAAACATATGTATCTTGTGCTTCCATCTCAATTTGAACAATTCGCCTTAGTACCAAGAAGAAAAAAAAAAAACATTCACACATCATATCATTTCAAAAATCGCCTCCGCACTTTATCACGAAGCTACGAAATGTACTTAAGAGTATTAAAAATGAACAAAACTCGCCTGTCATTTGACTAAATGCTATTCAAAACAACGTTTCGCGCAATTAGGATACTCGAATGTCCAGTCAGCGCGACACGTACAAATGGCTATTGCCGCTAATGCTCAAGGACACTTCCTGCGCCTCAGGTAGTTAGGCGGTTTTTTCTTCAAGTCTTGCAGAGTTTGCAGTCTTAAATAAAAATAATTACGGTTTCCTGAAGTTTACTGACAAGGAAATATCCTTAATTGCACGCTTAGTAGCGGGGTTCGTGGCAGCCGTTTTCTCTACTACCCCAAAGGCGATTTCACGCGTTTTGTTGCATTCACGAGTACCCCAGTAGCATGGGCTTGGGAACGCGGCATTAAAGAGCTCACTTAGAAAAAATATTAAAGTAAACAGAAATTAGGGACGACGTGCGAATACGCGCACTCACACACACACGCGCGCACTGAAAAGCTGGGTACCCACTGCACATACTCTATGCGCGAAATAAGTATTCATAAAGACATAGGCTTAGCATTGGGCAAACCGTAAATGCCTACAAGTAGCCAAGAAACTTGCGGCATGCCGCACAGCAAAGCTGCCTTCTGTTAGTGCGCCTATGTGCCACTCGAAACTGCCACTGCAAAAGTCACTTTGTACGAACTGGTATTTATTTATTGTCCCATTGTGGTCGTAACAAAAGTGAAAAGCGGTAGCGTGAGAATTCTTCGATACTGGGCTTTTTCAGCTGTAGGTCCTTTGGCTGGCGTGCTGTGGAGCCATACATAACGCGCATGCAGCACGTAGGAAAGCAAAGTATTTATAGAAACGCCGACATACACACACACATATATATATATATATATGTGTGTATGGATGTGCGAAAAGCGGCGCTTGCGACATTGAGAGGTGAGAAAATAAAAATAAGTATTTACGCGAAAAGAACACACCCTCAAAAAGTCGGCAGGCTGTCAGCGGTAAGAGCGAGCGAGTGGTCGCCTGAGTTGGTATACCACCATGAAGCAAACGAACACACACACACGCACGGTGAAAAGCCTATGCGCGTACACAGCAGCGCGCGGGATCCCGCTGTTACTTAGTTGTGTCAGCAAAAAATTTAAGCGCCGAACGCGCTCTGTGCCTGCAAAGCTGCGCTGAGAATTGTGTGTTCATTGCGAGCGATTTCTGATTTTTGCACCTGCGCAGATGAAGCGCGCAACTCGCGCTCTCACGCTGTGGCAGCACTCGATAGCGCGCATAGAGCGAAAAGCATGCCTGCTGCAAAAAGGATATTAACTACTCAAGAGAACGACAGAGAGAGAGTGAAAAAAGAGAGCGCTTTCAGTACTAGCGCACATGAGCGTGAGTCCTTAATCTAAAATTTGATTTTCTGGCAGAATTTTGTGTGTTTTGAAGCACGCGCGCTCACGGCAGCAAACTGCTTCGTCTGCTCATCCTGCTATATTCTTTTTTATGATTTTATCTCTTGTTTGTTTTTGTATACACATTTTGTTGCGCTCTTCACTTCCTATATACTTTCTGTCAGGCAAAATACTGGGAAATTTTCTATACTTGTGCACTGCTCCGCTGTTTTATTGAGTCGCTTTGTGTTTTCCTACAACCTTTGCCAAGAATTTGGCTTTGAGTTTTACTTTTTGGGTGATTTTATGAGTTAGATACATAGCTCGTGGAAAAAAGGATAGGTTATGTACAGCAATTTCTATATATACATATATGTACATATGACTTAGTATATTGGTTAGCGGTTTTAAATAATGATGCATTTTTCGTACCTTTAACATGACTTTAAACCGAGATTTTTTAAAAAGGCGCTGTATTTGAGATCCATAGGTAGTTGAGTTGGCTGTAAAGCGAAGCCTTGAGCACTCCGCTGTTTTTATCATGTGAAATAAAGCCTTTTAGATATCAGCGTTTTGAATTCGAATTGAATACATAAAAGTCTGAGAAAAATCCGTATCATCAGGTCCCAATCATACCACATTCAATAAGAAAAAGTAAAATAAAGCTAACTTAGAGGGTTTAAACGTCTATATGTGTAACACTATACAAAATGATAAGGAGAGCATAACTAACTAGTACACATTGCGGTCTTTTGGATAACAGACCTTCACTAGTTTTGCATCTTCTTAGCTCTATGCGCTCCTCTATCAAAAATCATAAGCTCTAGCCTTAATTCTTCCAAGAATTCCCAAAGGACTTTCACCACTTCAAAGATTAATACCACCAAATAACTAATTTATCTAAGCATTTTCATATCTTCGCTTTACTGCCCATTTGTGTCGCCCGCCAAGCGCTTGCCCTAAACCGCCTATAAGCGCTGCGTCATAAAATTATGCAATACTATTGGCTCCTGAGGCATATCCGTACAAACAACTCAAGCACGTGAGTCCATGAAAGCTTGCTTATTACTTCATACACAGCACAACCACCCACTCGCAAAAAAACGAATCGCATTCGGCATACACCCATAGACAAAAACTGTCAACCGAAAATGTATGTAAGCACAATTTAAGAAATTCCTAAAATATCATAAAATCCGCGCGCCCCAAAGTACTTCATAACTCATTATGCCAACTGATATGAATCTTAACATACCAATTCACATTTTCCCACTCAACGGCCGAGCGTAGTGCCCACTGCCACCCGCTATTCGTTCCACAAGTTCAGCATGCAAATACACACATATATACGAGCAGCCGAACGCACTTCGTTGAGCCAACGATGTCGCTAGCTTCACCCCTTGCGCGTACTGCCTGTGTGCCCTAATGTTACCTCATAAAGTTACGCATTTTTTTGCTCACTTCCTCGTTATTGTTATTGTTGTTTTCGTTGCAAACTAACACATCCCTCTGCCGTGCAAACAGGCGCTTGGTCATACGTTTTGTTCGCTCCCCTTTTTTGATGTTATTGAACTGAACTTGACATTTTGCACTCGCACGAACAATAACATACGAACATACATAGACACGAACTCACACGCACAGTGCATGTGCGACCAAGCACACCAACTCGCATTCGTGCGAAGCATACAAGAGTTGGAAGGAAAAGAAAGTATACGAACATTGAACCGTCTAACGACAAAATGACTGGCAGTCAGACGGGCAAACCAACAATTGGTCAGACAGATGGACTAAGGGACGAGCCGACCTCATTCGGCTCAACGGCTGTACACGATGGCATGCATGCAGACAGAGTACATTAGCAGACTGGGCGCTTGTGTGGGCCAAGCGCAGAGAAGTGGAGCAGCGAGTCCAATGTAGGCAAATCAAATAAAAGAAGCAAATGAAATGCGACGAACAAACAAGCGCTAACCAACAGAAACGAACGACCCGACCCGACCTAAAGCACCGAGTGCCTATTGTAACAAACAGAAGCGGCAGCGCTTCCGAACTCAGCGCCAGCTAACCATTATCGTTCAGTGGTCGACTATACCGCCACTCCTGCGGACAGCATAGTCACCGCTTGTGCGCCGAATGCGGCGGATCCGGAAGCCGACACTGCACCTACATACCTCACTTGCCATTCAACGAGCGCCAACCGGTGATATGCCAAACGGTAAACAACATATTAAATTTACTGTTGCAAAGCGTTCGGCTCGTACTCGGTAAGTGTCGGTGAGTAGCTAAAGCTCGTAAAATTATATATATTGTGTTTTTGCGAAGCATGTAGCATTTCGGCGCGACTGCGGTTATTTTTAGTGTTTATTCTAGGCAACGTTGCACAAAGCCCCAGCCGCGCGAGCTCTCTCAGGCTCTCGCTTGACTCCTGCCAATGCCTCCATCAAACAGCTTCAAACACACGCGTTTCGGCGCTTCGTGATCATCATCCTCGTGCATACCAAACAATATGTCTGTCTGTCGTGTTCAGTGTGCGGTTTCTGCGGTACGCACGCAATGCATAGAACGGCTCCACTTTTTTATTTGCTTCCAAATTAAATTCCATTCAGTTTGTTTTTGTAATTAAATTAAATCTGCACTGAAAATGGCGTTGGGTAAAACTTGGAAAAGTGCGTATACGAAGGTGAAAGTGGCGAAAAAGTTTTTAATGAGATTAAATTGCGAATTGAGAGAAAGCTGAAGCTAAGAAAATCTAACCGAGTTTAATTTTCTGATTACAGCGAGTTTCTTTAAGTATGTTAGGTTATGTCGGCTGTCACGCCATATATAGATAGACTTAATGGTTCTCAGTAAAGTCAGATGGCGGTTCTGTTTAATTAGAGGTGAAGTTTCCATCAAAAAGGACGTCAACTCTTTTTGCGAACTTTAAGAGCCACTTTATATCTAAGTGCGATACATCATCTATTTCTTAGAATTGCGAAGCTCCTAGATATTTAATGCGACTTCTAGATAACGCTAGAACGAAGCTTAGGAGGTGTTCCGGCGCATCTCTCATGCCTATTTCTCTGCACTTTCTGCATGTACTGTCGTTACTTATGTCCATTCAATTTGCATGCCATGGCAGTAGGTTGTGAACTGTGAAGTGGACAACAATGGTTGGACAGTTCTTTCGAGATCATATGAGTAAAATTCATGCCAGTTTTCTCACGGAGCTCTTACACATAAACTTGGCGATCCTACATGTATCTGAAGTACCACTTTTCCATCGCACCCTGATCTGCCTGTCAGGACATTCGGAAATTTCATTGTACATATGTATGTTTTTTAAGTGACTTCGGTATTTCCTATTTGATAGCCAGTCGGACGGCACTTCGGCAATTTCATCCTGCGTCATCCGCCCACTTCAAGTGTAACCTGGAACCTTCTCGCCCAAATGAAGCGTGGGGTTATGTGGTCTAGTTTGTCCACCTGGCAGGGAGGCTTATTGAGCTATGCCCAAAGGATCCTGTTTCAGCTAACACCGCCAATATTGCAGCTAATATAATATTCTAGTAATTTATCACTATGAAGAGATCGAAATTTCAGAGACCTGTTATAAATCACTTCTATAATGACAGCTTTTCGAAGAACCCTCAGCAAAGGAGGTCTAACTGAACTTTGTCCGATCAAGTAACATCTAACATCTTATAAGATGCCAACTGCATTTTTGGTTTGGAAGAAAATGAGAAAGAACCATCTCAAAACTTGCTCATCTTATGTCCCATGTTTGTCAAATCTAGCCAAAAATACCTTGGATCTCATATTGTTGGAAATATGGGTGGATATAAAAATATACCACTTATGCAGATTTCTTATAGGTACAAGGGCTACACTTAATAGTTTAATTATGATGCCGTGTTGGAGTGATCTGTCATATAAACCAAGCTAACCTAATCCTCAGTAAAGTCAGACCAACTGACCGACCCTGGTGTGCATTCGATTATGTGCTTTATTCGCCTAATTTGCTCTAATACTTATCTAAGAGAATCAGCATTTCGGCTCCCTTGACATTCTATCCAAGTATCAAAAGGTCCTCTTTAAACGATTCGTTGACATATCGGCTCTCTTGGCATTCTCTGCAAGTGTTTAAGGACCCTTTTTAAACGATTCTATTGTCTTCTGTTTGTTATTTTGGCTGGACTCCTGGAGCTACGACGGAGTTTACATATAGTCTGTTAAACTCCTAAAATTTTCCTCTAAAATGTATCCACTTTCATAGTCTTTTCAGAGGGATGACGATTCCTAACGCTAACACTAACGCTTCCCAAACAGCGTCGACCTTCAAACACATAAATTTTATTTAACCACTTTAATATAAATGATTTTATCAAAATTCAAATATTAATATTCGTGTGAATAAACCTCGGGCGGCCTCAGGTAATACCGCTATATGTTAAATGACAAATGGCTACGCTATTAACTGACAGTTGCATGACATTTCAATAATTTGACATGTGTTTAACCTTAAACGGTGTAGGTAGCGCACACTCACACACACACAAAAACACACGCAAACAAACTGGTATGCATGTAAGCGATAAGGAATACAGCATAAGTGAGATAAACGCTGACCGGACAAAAAAACAGTAATAAACGAATGCGCTTCCCAACACGAGCAACAACAACAAAGGCGGCACAACTTACACCGTACAAAGCGACACCGCGCAACGGAAAGCGAGCGTGAGCTGAGCTGTGCGGTGCGGCTGGGGTGCGGCAAGCGAAAAACCGGAATCACCGCAGATGTTATCGTGACGCCCAGGCTTAAAAGCTAAATTATGAAACACGCGTCGACTGCGCCGCCGACTTGGTCAGTTGCACTACGCGCAGCCGGTTTGACGAAAAGCGAAACCAGAAATTCTACTCATAGAACGGCAATGTGTGCAGGCGCGCATGGCGGCGCAAGTGAGCGAGCGCCGCGGCAACCCCCTGCCGAGTGCGCCCAACTGCAACGCTGGCCGTGCAGTGAGTGGTCAGTGTGCGGCGCGTAGGCCGCCGGGCATTGTGTCGGTCAGTGGTGGTGGTAGTGGTAGCCAAACGGGTTTGCCGCTGCTTAGTTTCTTTTTGGGTTGTGGAAAACCAGTTTGCCTCTTTGATTATTATTACTTTTTTTTGTTGAGTTTTTGAAATATTTGTTGCTTTGTTGTTGTGCGTTTAGAATTGCAACTCATTGCATTTCGTAATTATGTGCCGTTGGACGCAGGCATGCGCGTGTGTGCGCAAAGCAACAGCGAGATGAAAGGGTTACAAGGAAGCCAGCGCTCTGTACTCTGCAAGTGTTCCCCTCTCACAGCATTTGTTGTTGTTGTCTATCAAATTTTATACTCCATGGATTTGACAATGGCGCGGCGTGACATTTCACAAAAATTCAAAAATTGCTTAATGCCGTGTCTACAAAGCTGTATATGTGTGTGTGCATGTTTGAGGGGGGGGGGGGGGAAATATGTAAAAAATGTAAATATGAAAACCCGAAAATAAGCAGAAGGCAACAATTGATTATGGGATTAAGGGTGCATACAAAAATATTACATAAAAACCGTATGCAAGGACATAACCTAAAAGTCGAAACAAAGCTCGGCACTCACACTCTTCGTTCCTGGCTGCTGGCTATGCGTCCACCCAGCTTGCTTAGCATTAACAGTTAAGAATGCATTACTTTATCATTTGAAAATCCTGTGGCTCTTAAGCAAGAAAAAGCTGTTGCTGCTTACCCTGCGCCAAGTTTCTCAGGAAACAATATTAAAAACTTTTTAAAGTGAATTTCAACGCTTTTCACTAACTGAGTGACTGTCACGCGGTCGCCCATTTAGTAAACAAACAAATACAAGCGTTTACGTGCAACCCTGCGGCTACCAATTGCTCCCCTACCCCATTTTATGCATTGCTCTCACCCACACCGCCGTGCGCTTGCAGGAAAAGAGTGAGGGTGCGCTGGGATTTAAAGCGAAAAATGGACTTACGCTCATTTAGCGACACCCTCGCCAACGATCCAAGAAAAATTTCCCTCACGGCAGCAGCTTATTTCGATGAAATCAAGTTATTACGACAGTGGTGTAGTAGAAAATTGCTTGGATGGGGATGTTTAGTAGTGCTTGCTTTCCAATTGTTGCAAAAAAAGCGTGGAAGAAGTCGAAAAAGTATGCGAAAAGACTTTTGTGAATAGATGTCGTTGAAATATGTGAAGTTTACAGAGACGATGCTGTATCAGCTCGTGTAGCACAACAATAGTTCGCTCGCTTCCGTTCTGGAAATTTCGATGTGAAAGATGCAGCTTACTCTGGTCGATCTGTCGTTGAAAAAGTCGCTGAAATTATGGAAAAGATTGTCGAACCAGGACCGTCACATAAGCAACCATGACATCGCTAAGAAACTTAACTTTCATCAACAAACTGGTTTGAACCATTTAAAAAAAGCTGGCTACTAAAAGAAGCTCGATGTTTGGATGCTGACACGAATGAAATCGAAGCATTTTTGAAACGCATAGTCACAAGAGACAAAAAGTGGATCAAATACGACAATAATGTGCGAACAGATCATGAGCAAGCGTGGTGAAGCTCAACAAATAGTCGCAAAACCAGAACTGACGCCTCGAAAGGTTATGTTGAGTGTTTGGTGAGATTGGAAAGTAATCATATATTTTGAGCTGCTCCAGCCGAGTCAAACGATTGATTCTACATTTTACTGTACTGATGATAACTGATGAGATTGAAGCAAGCAATCGAAAAAAACGACCAGAACTGATAAACAGAAAGAGCTTAGTCTTCCCTCTGGACAACGCTAGACCACACACATATTTGATGACTCGGCAAACTCTGGAAGAGCTTGGCTGGGAAGTTTTGATAAATCTACCATATAGTCCTGATCTTGCACCATCGGACTACCATTCGCTTCAGACAATGCAATGCAAATTTTTGGTTCCTTAAAGTTAATTATAAATATATAAAATTAGTTGAAGTTTGATTAGAAAGCGAAGAGACTTTTTCGATTTACCAATATATTGTTGAGCTGTTGAGCTTTTCGACAGATGAACTTGTGAAACGGCTCATCAGCTAATAGTAACCTTTTCCAGCCGTTGGTAACTCTTACAGCGAAATTCTTACCATAACCACACACATTATTTGCCTTGCCACGCCTCCTTTCCTGCCATAATTTTATGTGCAATGCTTCGCTTCAACTTTTCCCACCATTTATCCTGCATTTTTATTTAACATTTTCTGCCATGCTTAAGCGATGTACATAATACATATTAAATACAATTATAACCTGACATTTAATATGCGTTCTCTGGTTCTTTGGCAGGGGCGCGTGGCAATAGTAGCACTTTCCGCTCCCCCTAACTCTCTGCACGCACGTACTTGCCGTACGCCAAATCCCGCCTGTAAACTCCACCCTCACTCGTGCTGCACTCACTCACTTACATACTTACTAATGGATCAGCCATTGTCGCCGGAAGTTACAGGCCAATATTTGGATTCGCATTAGCCCATCAGTGCGGCACTTGGCTTGCTTTGTTATGCGTTCTTTTTAATATTTCACCGCTTGCGTTTTTTTCACTTTTTTTCTCATGTCTTACGTGCTGGCAATCTCATTCACTTCAGTTTATGAATATTTACATTTTTATTTGCCTTACACAAGTCGTCGCGGCTTGTAATTTAAAACTTGATTAAGGCAACACTGTGTTTTTTTTTTGTTTTTGTTTTGTTTCTTGTTTTTTGCCGTTTGCTGCTTAACCAACCCCCATTGACGCTAACCTATTTAAAGTTACCCACCACTCTCGTGTTGAAATGTGTTGAGTTGTATGTTGCACTTACGGTCCTAGCGGTACGAACTTAACCATATGCGATATTTGTCGGTCAAAGATAGCTTTGTGATTTGTTTTTTGTTTTTGTTTTTTTCTTTTTTTTTGCAAAATTTTTAATGAGTTTAAATTATAAGGTACTAATTAAGCGTTTGCTTGTAAGGAAGGTTGAGGATTGACACATGTTCAAAATGTTCAAAATATAATTTTATGCAAATATGTTTGTTTTGGGTATTCCAAATAAATATGTACATATGTACCGGTCTTGATCATCACGGCTGCAATGACCAGTAACGCAGATTGGGCTTATTGACAAAGCCATACAGCCAGAAATGAGCCTCATCGCTGAGGCCGCCTTTTTCGATAAAAATCCAGATCATTTTCAAGCCATTGCTCGGTCCAATTCACGAACATACGACCAATCGGTTGGTCAAGCGTCTCAGCTCTGGCGTCAATTTGATCTTGATCTAAGGATGTAGGTCTTTTCGCAAAATTCGCCACGACGACGTCACAGAGATGCTCAATGCTTGTGAACGACGTGTGAGAGACTGACTGACTCTTTCTCAATTAATGCGCTAGTGGCAGCAAAATTGATACTACTGACTCTAAATTTTGGTAGTAAATTTTGTGGTAGTATAATTTTGTTTCGTTGTTGGATCGTATATCTTTCCAGGATGAAATCGCAAACCTTACTGTAGAGAAATGTCAAAACAGCAGGAAAAAATAAGGCCCCGTTTGCTGTCACTATCGGTCTACTTTTGGAGCGTCCCTATTTAAAACCCAAAAAACGCGTTCTTTGCCCAAATAAACAAGTTTTCAATGCAAGGACTTGAGTTATGTCCGAGATTATAGGCTTGTTATAGTGATCCGATATTGGCGATTCCGACAAATGTGCAATTTCTTGTAGATAAAAGAGTGCTTGCGAAATTTTAATTCGATATCTCATAAACTGAGGGAATATATTTTTGAGTTCTCGAAAATTTCCTTTTAAGTGTTGTAAAAACTTAACATACACCCTTCAATGCACAAATCACAAATGAAGTTTTCGTTTCTCTGAAGCATCCTGCATTCTGCTTGCCAATTTGACTTATTTGACTTATCAAACAGCTGACTGTTGTAAGCGCACGCTGAAGTTAATTAAATTTTTTGCATTAATGGCATTCTGCAAATTAGAATTTGATAAGCTATCGCGCTGAACCACAGAACTTTATCGAATCGCTAAATTCGAGTGGCAAACCGCAGATAAGCGCCGCTTGCAAGCTGATTGAAAACGGATGAGCTAAAGATTAAGATGACGCGCAGCAAGTGACGTTTGACACGTGGACATTATTGGCACTTAACTGATGATATATATGAGAAGCAATAAAAAGAAAAAAATTGCCAACGTAAACAAAACAAAGAAATAAAATCGGGGTTAAGAAGTAGTGAAGCGCATGCAAAAGTGTAGAAGTACAAAACATGTGCTGAGGACAAAGCAAACAGCAAATTTTTTTAAAAAGGCATGGGAAATAAAGCGACGTCCAGCCAGCAGGACAATAGAACGCCAAAATACAATAGCGCCGTCAAAAAAACAAAGCATTAAAGATAAAAGTGAAGTGAATGCAGCGCCTCTTGGAAAACGCACAGGGGTGAGTGGATTGAGCACGCGCTGCTTATGCGGAACTTACGCGACGCGCCGGCACAAAGGCATGAATGACCAACTATACACACATACATATGTATTTATAATTTCACATGCAAAAGTACATAGATATGTGTGGCTGTGCAGGCAAAGAGAAGTCAGGCAATGCCACACACACAACAACACAGGGAAGGTTGCAGCCGAAAAAGCAGCCGTTCTATAGTTTTTAATTAATAATTAAAGCAACAAATATGCGAAATTAACATAACAATACATGCTAACAACAACAGCAACAACAATAAGGTTATCAAAGTGTGCCTGCAAACAACAACTGACAGTGACAACTTAAGCGCCTCAAAGTGGCGCACACAAACAAACATAGCAGATCAGCATACAGCCGACAACTAGCGCACGCGGTGACCAGCAAACAACACCCTTAGTGCCTTAGTGGATTTTTTAATAAGTCAAACAATAACAAAAACTATATGGAAGATTGCCACCAACAATTGCTGAGGCGACAAGTTGGTGCTGCCGGCATGGCTTGCCGCTAGAGGATTGCCTAAATGAGCGCGGCGTTAAAGTGAGGGAAGCTACGCATACAAACATACTTGTGTGAGTGTGTGTGTGTGTGTTTGTGTTTATTCCCAGCGGGAATTTAATTTGCCGACGCGCGGCTATGTTGCACACGTGTGGCCATTGTCAATGAGAAAAGCTTTTCGCACACATACACATACATATATACCTATACATACATACATTTATATATTATATGAAAAACTCAGCCGCTGCAGTGAAAGCAAGCGTTCACACACTCTCCGATTGCAACTGTATGCACACGCGCGCTTATAAAATATGTATAGTTTGTGGCATGTATCTATCGTGCCACTGTGTCATATGAATCCCGCGTGTTGTTGTTTTTTTTTTTTTTTTTGCAATTTTGTTACCAATTTTTATTTTTCGCATTTCAACGCTGCTATATTTTTACACTTCACTATACTCCTTTTTTAAATGGGGTTACAAAAGTAATTATAGTCATAAAGTAAAGCAGCAGTGGCAACAACAACAATATTAAGCGAAAAAAAAACAAATAAATATAAACTGAAGCGTGCCATGTTGCAAGCACAACAATCATGCTGCTATGGGCAGCCGCAGCATCATATGTGCTATAAAAAAACAACTACAACAACAACAATAAACGTCAGCATTATAATAACAGTAGTAGTTATAATGATAATGGCTGTCTCTTATACACATCTAGATGTGTATAAGAGACAGCAATCATGCTGCTATGGGCAGCCGCAGCATCATATGTGCTATAAAAAAACAACTACAACAACAACAATAAACGTCAGCATTATAATAACAGTAGTAGTTATAATGATAATGGTAGGTAGCTAGTTGAGTCGCAGAGTCAGTCAGTCCATGTGGCACATTATAAGGAAGCAAGCAGGGTGTGTGTGGAATGTTTGTCAGCTGATGGAAAGGGTTGCGGCCGACCAGTGCCTACTGGAAACATATGTATGTACATACATAGAGGTGGCTTTAGTTTGCTGCTCAGGGTTGCACTGGATGCTGTGCGCCTTCTAAGCCACTACCCTTGCTGTTGTTATTGTTGTTGTTTGCTGTCAACTATTGCTTCTTTTTGCAGTCTGTGTCCCTTGTGGCAACGCGGTTGTACTCTGTCTAATTCACGGTTTTTATTCGTAATGAACTTGACGAGAGCCCGCTTATCCAGTTTTTCGTTAAACTCCTTTTATGACTTGTCGAATTTTAGGGATCTGAAACCCTGTGCAAAATTGCTTAGTTGCGCTTTGCAGCTTGATTATTAAATTAACTGATCTGTGCGTTATTAAGAACTGGTTATACCAGAAATATAAATCATACTTAGCTGCTATGAGTTTGAAGGTTATGTCCGAAATTTTCTCTGGTAATGCTTTTTTTGGCGAAGAGATTAGCGGGCATTTCAATTGTTGCACAATTGTTCTGGCGGCGCCAGCCTTTTTAGAATCTTCGGCACGCGCTTAAGTTGTAACATAAGTTTCAAAAAATCTAAAAATAACAGCTTTCACAATGCTCATACAAATCGGGATCTGTTTGAAAAGAGAACTGGCTTTAGAGCGGTTAATTTGCATAATATTCCCTCTGACTAATTCGCAGATGGTTCATTACTATTTTCTGGAGCTGAATGTATCGGAGATCTCCATTATTTCCAGCTTCAGGCCACCAGACCACTGTAGCGTGTTTCAAACGGAGGCGGCTGCCATCAAAACAGCAGTAGATGTACTTCTCCGCACTGTAATTTGCTTAAGAGCGCATTCAATCCGATGGTAGAATGGATGTAATTGTTATGCACTCAAATCAAGTCAGGGAGTGCATAACGACATTAGCAATAACATCAAGATTATTCCGTATTAACTTTTTTGGTTACCAGGTCACAGCGAAATTGCCGGAAACTGCAAAGCTAATGAGCTTGCTGTGATGACACCCTTACCTTAACTTCAACCGATTGGAATGGAGTCGGTACTCCGTTGTCCTCTGGGGTTCTAACTAAATAGGCGTATACATCATCCATGAGCTAGCCAAGCGATGGCCCATGACCAGAACTAGTACGACTGCGAGATTGTCTGAGCCGGAACAAACCGTAAGAGATCCTTTGAACAACTTGCTTTTAAACCACACTGCCCGCAATTGTAGGAGCTCTGACTGGAGTTCTAATGCAGTGTAGCTAAATAGTTTGTCGGATACTTTATGCTAAAGTTGTGTGGATGAATGTGAGGTGGGAGCTCGAATTTCATCAGCCTGAGATTAAAATATCTGGATAGAAACATCTATTGCGAATCTAGCGAAGTGGCTGTGATAGATATGGATCGACTTAACAAATTAGTGGTAAGCTTAGCACGCTTCGTCGATCTATGGGGTTCTGGTGATCTATTCTATGGAGTTTGTGAGTGAAACCAAAGACCGAAAATCACAGCTGTCCAAGTGAGATCCATTGATAATCAAGCCGACGACCTAGGTTAGGTACGTTTTGGTACCAAAAAACTCTTGTAAACTGGATGCAAAACCCTTACAAATCGAGAAAGCGTCTATCACAAATTTGTTGAAACGACCAATGCCAGTTTCTGCTATGTCTTTTGACTAGACTACTAAAATGGTTTAGAATCATTCGTGCACAGGCTGAATAACCTCCACACAACTTTGACAACTAGCTTCGGCCAAGGTCCTTAACCTTAACGCATGGATGTCTATTTAACAGAATCTCGCAGTCACACAGGAATAGATCTTCGACCAGGGGAATGCTAAGCACATGCAAGCTCCAGTGGTTCAGTTCTAGAACACAACACACACAATGAGTATCCAAATCGGTCCCATTCCATTGTGAACGTCCCCCTCGGGCTAGCTCAGCAGTTTGCAGTTACTAATGATTCCACCGTGACCAGGTACCTAACCGAGTCTGATGATAAAATAGCTTTATGCTATTTCTAATAAGAACAAACAATCCTTGACTAGCTTTCAGCGCACAGTTAGCGAGATCAGAGCTAGTCTGCTGTCGGACTGAATGCTCACCTCGTTAAAAGAAGCTACACTTCGTAACAGTACGTCTACCGCCACCTTTATAGCAGTCAATTCTGGCTGCAAAAATTACAGTGGTCCGTCAGCCTTCTGCTAAAATAGCTCTCTGTCCAACTTAGTGTAAGGTTTTACTTTACAAAAAAGTCTGCCACCAATCTTGACTCTTAGCTGCGAAAAAAGCTCTTCTTCAGCGACTTCTCCGCATTCACATGTCGCTCATCGGTATGAGAGCAGGAGAAGCCTTTGTGATGCAGTGAACCAAAATTTCAAATATGCCTTGTTCATATACCCAGCTTATATTTGTTTTACCTTATCACTATCCGCTGGTCTCATATTGACTAAATGTTTTAATTATAGAAGTCCTCTTATTTTCTTATTTTCATTCTAAAATCTGATTTCCGCCATTTATGTCATGTAACGAGTTTAGCGCTCGCGCACCCTAAAAGTTGAAAAAAAAAAAAAATTCCCAAATGTGCGAGTGCTCTTTAAATGAGATAAGTAAAAAGTTGGCAGATTAAAGTCTGAGTATCGCACAAATCCCTTGATTGGAAAAGTGCTCTTAAGCAACTAAATAATACATTTATATACGAATTTATAGTCTCCAATCACACTGAGTCTATCATTCATCAATTCATTCGAGCAGACATTTCAACCACGCGATGAGATCGTTTTCTCGCTTACGCTTCGCTATGCACGAAAGGCAATGCATAAGTAGTGAAAACAAAGGCGAAGACCCACGAGAACTTATCGGACGCAGCATCACTGCCAATGGCAACACCACACATACAACCCCCGAAAGTGCGTGCGAACCGGCGAAGTAACTCAGCGGGTGAGATCTGTGTGTGTTTTATGAGGAGGGATAAATAAGGGCGTCGCTCCGAGCTGAAATGTAGAGGTTATATGCTACTTTATGGTTATTGCTGTTGTTGTACATATGTATGCATTTGTTGTTGTGTTATTTTATTTGACAAAGAGTTTGTTTGATTTCCAAAAATGTAGGGTATTCCCCCCCTATCTTTCAGCGTCGTTAACAAGCTGTGATTTCATTAAGGCATGCCTTTGCCTCAAATTAAAAATACTCGACATGTCAGCCGTGCGCGGTGTGGTGGGGCAAATGGCAAATAGCACTGCCGAATGTTACACGCTCGTCAAACAGTCACTCATTCAATTAGTCACCCAATCAGTTGAGCACCCTTTCTATCCGCTGGGTGAATGCGCCGAGCAGGGTTGCCATTCCGCACAACTTCGCGCACACACAGCCATCCAGAAAATGCACATACTGCACTAGAGTCTTCGTCATTGCCATGCATTATCGCTGCAGGTCAATCTGGAGACGACGGTGTTTACTGCATTTATCCGAATATCAAATAAGCGCACCCGCGCCACTCAAACGCTAAGCAACTCTTTCCAACAGGCGCTCGTAGTCTTCAGCGTTTAGGCGCTACCTACCTTCGTTTCGCATATAGAGCTGCTGGCTCGGCATTTGTAATCAATTTCATTTGAATATAAAATTTGCATTCGCTTTGTAATCCCCGGAGAGATTTCCAGCTGTCTCGCCATGCTGCATTGTTGTTCCCGCCCGGCCACTTTACTTATACTAGTCAGTCGCTCTTCCACTGAATGAATGCATGCAAATCGCAGTCTTTACAAAATGCAAATTTTTGCGGAAAGCCAAGTGCGTAAGTGCCATGAATGGATGGACGTCAGTTTTGACGTTCGCCATTGAAAGGGTGTAAGAAATGTAGTGTTTTGAAGGAGAGCAGTTGGTAGAAAGGCCGTATGGTGGAATCAGTGATTGTGAGTCGGTAAAATATGCATAGCTATCAGACGGTTTAAGCTGTGCTTATTCTTCACTTCACTTGACATTCACAAGTGTATCGATTAGCATTGATTGTTTTGGTGTCGCGTTTGCACTGTGCCACTCACTGGTGTTGCACAAGGACGAATGCTTCGTGTTTTCTTTTTGAACTGTACAGTTTGATGAATGTTTCATAAGCTTCTAGTGGGCATTAAAAATTACTAATACTTATAAGATCAGAGTTGACACCGGACTTGGAGAATTTCGATACCAAGTGATTCACTTGGCTGAGCCAAGAAATAATTAACAAGGTGTTACTGTTGTTTTTGTTATGGTTGTTATCTCATACTCGTTTGGGTGGTAAGGTTCGGACTGATTGTCATCGAAATCATCTAACGGCAAGCACATAAAATGTGCTGTTTCGGCGGAATCGGAACTTGGAGCGAAGGGTGTTAGTTGAGTGGGGTTTGCTGGACATACAAAGAGGCGGTTGGAGTCAAGCGGGGACACATTGCAAACTAGACATATATTTGATATGTCAGGGTCGATTCTGCATAAGTAAAAGTTTAACCTGCTACAGCATCCCGAACATAGTAACGAGGGAGCCACTCAAGACTCTCGCGGCAATGCAAACTCTTCGTCTGCAATAGGTAGTGGTCAGACTCCAAGTGCGCCATACACTTAGAGGGAGTCGGTGATAGTCTTAATAGCGCCACTGTAAATAACGGTATGTGCGTGTCTGCAATTAGTAGCGTCCGAAGACTGCGGCGGACCGTTCGCTGTCGTCGAAGTAATGAAGAAAGACAGGTAAATGGCGTCAACGACAACCTGGCTAACCCCTAGCAGCCTAACGGGGACTAGGTACCCGTTATAACAACAGCAACGTAATCAAGGAAATATTTTTGAAGTTCGTAGGAGGCGACGCCGCTGCAAGCAGATGACTGCATAAATGATCTCTGCGAAAAAAGTAAAACATAAATTTCTTGGAGAGAAGCGCGTTATGTCGCTCCTCAACCGGAAGCATACGGTCCTCGCAGTGTAAGTGTTCAACCGGTGACATCCGGAGTCCAGAAGAACCGTCCAGCCACACAGTTACTGTGAGTTTTACAGCTCTTTCTAGGGAATAAGCACTGCTGAGCCCAAATTCAATCAATTTTAACTCAAAAAAACGATTTTCTCTAACTAATTGTATAACCTCAAGCATCCAGCGGTCATCTTTTCAGAAGTTTGTAACCTTCAAAGTCAGTTTGCGCCCGCATATTTTCGCTTACCACAGATGCTTAGAAAAAAAGCTCGTTCTGAAACGCTTAACAACCCACAGAAAAGTGGCCCAGCAGCTTATGACCGAAGTTTCGTAACCGAAATTTGCAAATATACGTATGTATATGGAATCAACGAACCGACAAAGCACTTAAAGTATTTAAGTAATAAACTTTGCCATCCAATGTAAAAATAGCTGCGTACTCCTAGACAAACTAATAAACTTGGTCAACAAAGCAAAAGTAAAAGTTATGCTAAATTCCCATACAAGGCAACAACAAAGCCAAGTTGCGTTGAATTTGAGCGACATGGCCTTGGACGGGCCGCAGCTGAGGTGAAGAGATCGAAATCAAAATCAAAATCAGTTACGAAACAAGTTTATTGAACAATTTATCAATGAAAGCACCAAAAGTTTTGCACAAACACAACGCCGCAAGGAAGCGCCAGGCGTCGCCACTAGTGTTGGACGTCCATGAGGAGCGAGCTCGTGCGGCGTGCGTGAGTCTAGTGTGGCAGTTAAAATATGTTGAATGGCGCAACAAAAAGCCGAGACTGCGCTAAGTTTGACAAGAGTTCAGTTCAGCTAACTGCTTTGAGGGGTTGGCCATGGATATTGGCCAAAGTCGTCGAAGTACTTTTAACAAATTGGCAAAACTCGGCACGAAAACTGGTTTAACGCATCGCTTGGCCTTTTATATCACTTATTTGCGATGCTGCTTCGCAGCTAAATGTGTGCTTTACGAGCCTTACTAGTAGGGGAACGCCAAAATACTGGAGAAGTTTACTTTAGCGCATACTTCTTCTATCGCCAGTGGGGGAAATGTCAGGTTGTTGGTGGTGTCTTGTGATAAATAGTTTGAAATGCGCCTTGTGCAACATTTGCAGCGCCGGCATTTGTGCAGCAGCGTGACTAACGCGACACAGCATTAAAGTCATTGAATGAAGAATGAATTGAATTGTGTGCGAAATGAAATGAAAATCCGAGACGAACGCGGACTTAGATTGAACGAAGGTGCGTGAGCGCACAGAGTCACACAGAAGACACAGAGCCACGCAGCAGACGCAAAGTGACGCAGAAGACACAAAGCGACGCCAGAATGCGCGCTAATGACACAAGAGCTGGACGCCGCAGACAAAAGACAGCAAAGTGATGGGTCGCATTAAGTAGGACAACACACACACAAACACATACATACATGCTTCGGGTAAAGGACACGCCGCCGCTATGCGGTACAGCAGCAAGTCAACGACGTGTGAGGCATTCAAAATCGCACAAGCTAAGCCGCTATAAATTGCAGTGCAAAAATATCCTGCCAAAGAACAAACGACACCGGAATTATAAACGGCAGCTTCGGCGCGCTTTGTTTTTCAATAAATGTTCGAGCCGCAAAAATGGAAAGCCGTGCGTTGACTGCGTGGGGGCAGCGTATTGTCTATGCAAAGGCGTGGCGTACGCGGACGCATTTGTTTCAAGGCAAATGATGGATTTCAAAGCAGGATTAAATGCGGCAGCGCCGAGGGCGCAGAATGACTGGGTGTGGCAAAGAATGCCTAGAGACAATATGCCTACTTGCCGGCGAAGGAGGACTTTGTAGTGCCAGCGATGTTTGTTGTACCAAAGACGCTTGTTGTTTGTATGTTGAAGTGTCTTGGCTATTGTTTGCTTTGTTTTTGTACGAGAAATGTCAATCACAACGCAAATTAAATACGCTTAAAGCGTAAATGGTGATGAATATGCGCCAACTGGGGTGCAGCCGACGCTGTCAGGAGTAAAGCGCGTACATGACAATCGGCTTTTGAGCAGTATGAGCGCATAAATCAAGCGTTAAAATACATATATAACCCAAATATTATAATGTCAATATTGAAATTATGCGACAAAACCAATAATAACAAATTGTAGTTGGCAACGCGCGTTTTGCACAAACATACCATACTATTCATATGTGGGTGGCACCCTTCGGACCCTGCTGTGGGTGTCCGGAGCTCAACTGACCGCACTGCACGCACACAAAGGCGCTCCAAACAAAGTAAGACCAGGACTAGCGTGGACCGTGCAACGCCGCAGTGGCATGGATTTAAGGATTACCACGCTTATTTCTACATATTTACCATATACATATGTATGCGTGGGTTTGCTGGTAAGCTTGCAGGTTTGTGTGTGTGTACGCCATGAAGGGTCGCTCGCTCGTTCGGCACGAATGCGTGGCATGATACGACTACGTGGTCATGGTAATTTATATAAGGATTTAAATGGGATCACAGACATAAAAGCTGCAATAGCAACAACAACAACAACAACAACAACAGCAGCAAAGGTACAACAAATGATAAATACAATTGCCAAGCAATCAGCAGTGATGCGCACACACTAAGCCACGACTAGTTTTGCCACAAGCCCGAAATCAATACACTATACTCGTATGCTGTTGTTGTTGTTGCGCATGTTGTTTTGCCTATGCGTTCGCAAGCTTCAATCAAGCACGCACGCATTTCGGTTGCTTAGTTCAGTTCGTCTAGTTATTTGTCACTGCTTGCTGCTTATTGTTGTTACTGTTGCTATTTGCTTCAAGCTTCCACAGCCTGTTGTTGTCTAAAGAAAATTACGCAATGAGGCGAGTAGCTGGCGTGCACGCACAAATAAATAAATAATTTGGTCACGTGCTGCATAATCATACTGTACATAGTAATATTATACAAGCGCACAACAACAACAACAAAAACAAAAGATGTCTCTAATAAAATTGCATACTCAACTTAAGTGCGCGCTAATACCTACTGCGCTGCTTGGCAACTGCGCCACATACATACCTGCAGACACACACTCACATACCTACTCACGCACACACACACACACACACACACAAGTATCACATAATTGCGAACACACTCGCTTACCCGTTTTAGTGTAATTGGAGATTTTACAGCATCCACTTTGTCTGTTAGCCATACTCTCATATATACTTACATATACATATATATAAATATGTATGCACTTATCATGATGTTGTTCATCAAAGTTGTTTACCTTTTTTATTGCACAACTTCTAAGTGCAGACAGCTGATGGCAAAATAAAAAAGTATCGTTTTACTGTAACGCAGAAACGTGTGAATTTGCGACCGCTGCCCATAACCGAAGCGAATATTAAAATCAAGCTGACGAATTACACCAACCGAAGGTCTTAGCAGGTGGCATAATGAGATACGAGTGCTCTAAAAACATGAGCTTTACTAGCAGCTTCCATGAACCATAAGCTCTGACGCTCATGACGCTTAAAAGTTCGAAAGGATTCTTAACGCTCCGCTAAACCTAACCTACTCCCAACTCAAGGCTCTCTCACGGAACCAGCAGTTAAAGTAATACTTCATGGAAATAACAAGACATTTTACGTCTTCTCTATAGCACGCACGGCTTGACGCCTATTCTGCTGTAACAGTCTTAATTTAGTAATGATTGCAGTTGCCGCTTCACGAACAGCTTTCCACTTATCAGAGAAATGGCCTTTTCCCTTATATTTAGAAATTTAGGGCAATGGG
This sequence comes from Bactrocera latifrons, assembly GCF_001853355.1. Classification (NCBI taxonomy): domain Eukaryota; kingdom Metazoa; phylum Arthropoda; class Insecta; order Diptera; family Tephritidae; genus Bactrocera; species Bactrocera latifrons. Next base: position 1,754,114 of record NW_017537046.1, read on the forward strand.
AAAACACGTGTTCAGAGTCTTCTATGGACTCCGTACTCATTTTGAAATTTGTATAGATAGATAAGTACCCATGCCTACCTAATATTTGGGTCAGGTCGAAATCCAGTTCTCGGTGTTGTCTAGTTATCCACGTATTGATGTCAGGCATAAGTCTGGGGTCCACAGTGCTTTGGTTGAGATTTGCCACCGTTGCTGTCATATAATTATGCTCTTCTTTCTCTCCTTTTGTTGTTTTCTGTAATTGGCGCTGATAACTTTTATAATCTTCGTCTCCATGGCCAGTACTATATCTGCTTCGCTGGATATAGTTCCGAAAGCACTTGCTAGTCTTATTACTGTGAGTCTATTCACCGCATATATTGGTCTGGTAATACGCTTTTTTTTGCTTAAAGTGTTGATAGTCATTGTATTTGTGTTATAAATACCACTCTGACTCTCTGGTTCAAATTATCACAACGTTTCAAAAGAAATCTTGAAAATTTCTTGGATGAAGCGATGAATATATCGTACTCTTTGGTTCAACAAAAGATTAATTAACTAAAAGATCAAAGGTTTTAACTTCATTTCGCATTTCGGCCAGAAGTATCTTGAAATGTCCACTGGGTGCCTGCACTCATAGACATCGAGTGCTATGAGATAGTAAACGAGGTTGTTAAGATCAACAGTGGAAAAACAATCGATTGTCTATGCGACTTACTGGATAGAAACATGACAAAGAAAATCAAAACGCAATGGAATGGATAGACGCAAACTGTATAACATTAGATCGGAAATACCATATAGAAAATTCCTACTGACACTGACTGTAGGAACATGATTGGATTACTCATTGGTCACTGTGTTTTTCCACGCCTGCAGAATGGGGTTAACAGATCGAGAAGACTGCCGGAAATGTGTAGAGCATCGCTCCATGGAAGCAATAGAGCATCTTTCTGCTCTAGTGCCTCATTGGTAAGGCTATGCTTTAAGCATTTGTGGGTCCAAAGGCAGGAGACACTGGGAGGCGTATCATCAGTGAGACCACAGATTTTGCTTAAATTCGTGATGAACGCAGGCATACACAGACTTCGTAACGGACCACTTTCTGGTATCGCAAAGACCCAAAACTGGTTTATGCGTGGTCCATTAACCATCAGACTAATCTAGCGTAACCAAACGGTTAGATCTATTTGTATTTTACATTCTATGTTAATATATTATGGAACCACACAAAAATTCGTTAAATGAATAGATTATGACAGACCTCCCCAAAGTGGTTAACCAGTGGTTACCCCCCGGAGTGTGGTAAACCACAACTTTGTCGCCGTAAAAAACCCTTATTCACGGCTTCGCTTACCGTCTATCGATACTCACAACGACTGCACAGCAGGGTCTTGGTGTCTTAAAGAGTTATATATACACATTATCTAATTTTCAACAACGGATATAGTATGTAAATATAAAAACAGTCAGCATCCCATCAGTTACTCTAAAAAACTATTTCAAAGGCACTAAGCACCAAGCGCCTACCCCCTATTCAGAATTATTTCGGTTCACAATGCATCAACCATCAACGGCATTGCTCGTGTATTGATTAATTATCAGTTTGTGAAAGTGTCAATTTGACTACTACTTGATCAATGTGGCTTCCCTTTATGTAGCGATTAGGCACTAATTATGACATTAAGACTTCATATATTGACAATATACCTACGGTAGCGCTGTAATGGCAGCCACATTATGAGGCCACAGAACATGAACATTGACAAGGAAAATTCAGATTATTTCCAGTCACAATATAACTAATTTGCATTTATTTACCTTTATTTACCTGTATCGCCTCTTGCCGAAATTCCTAAGTAATAGATTATCTAAATATTGACAATTTAAATGAGTTATTAGTAGAGCAATTATACATATCAGCCAGCCAATATACACACAAAGATAATCTAACATTTGTAAACTAATGAATTACATGTGTAGCAATAAGAACTAGTGCTGCAAGCAATCTTGCCATAAATACGGAACTCATATGACACATGCGTTGCTTGTAATTGCTGTTGAACGCAACTTGCGCAGCTCCTCGGCTAGCCGCCACTTCTCGGTTGGGTCGCACCACTTCACCGCAACTAATAGTAAAACTGTAAAGCACTTCCATTAGTGCCACTAATGGAATTTGTTGTAATTTATTTCTCATCTCTCATACATGTATTTCACCTCCCCCGCCATTTTTCAGCAATTCTTTGTCCATTGGGAAAATGCGAACCGCCATAAGCGACTCCAGTGGCAGCGCTTAATACGATTCCTTTMAACGAGCGTATCGTTTGTGCCGTGCGCAGTGTTTTTGTAAATCCATATATACTCGCTGTTTCGACTATTGTTTTTGCTGTATTTTAGCTGTCCGATACACGCACTTACACACCCATAGCTACTACACCTACACACAACATTCGTAAGTGGGAGCATTCGTGGTTGTAAACACTCGAAGCTAAATACTCGCACCAAAAACTAACTAAAGTGTTACATGGGCAATTAAGTTTTTATGAAATATTTCCGGTGGGTGTGTGCTGCTGAACAAGCACGAACAGGCGAGCGACCAACTAATAACACGGACAGACGGACGGACAAACAAATGCTAACTGTTGATTAAGAAGAAGTAACCAACGATGAGAATATTCGTATGTTGAGCCATAGCGATCCTGTAGGAAACCCATTCGGTCTGGTGCACATCGCGATCTATTTGCTTAACCTGACATTGAGAAAATTCCTCCAAAAGTTCCAGTCTGTTCTCTATATTTGGTTGAGATTAGGTTAGATTAAGCAATTGATCAAAGATTGCACATGGGCTACTGTATGTAGTTCTATATGAGGATATAGAAAATAAGAACCTCTGCCTTTGAATTCCCGCCAGCTCGGTGGGATGTCTGAAGGTATGCGTTCTCAAGTGCTTAAGTCTTAGCCTCCCGAACGCGGGACAGTCAAGAATGAAGTGTTGAGTTGTTTCTTCAGCAACTTCTTCCATACAGCTTCTGCAGATGGCGTCTGCCGAGCTGAAGATTTCGACCCACTTATCCGTGACCTGTGAGTCTACCCCCGGTGAATATAATATAAATCTGGATTCATTTTTGTTACGTAATCTCAGCTTTTATATTCTGTAGACCAATTCTACTTACTCAGAGTCCAAATCTCAAAATAATATCTAAATATTTCACAATATTGTTGATCCATTCCGTAGACCCGACTTTCATGGGACATATAGTATACTGTTTTGTCACCATACCATCGCCAAGAACGAGAATGCAAGGATTTTTTGTTGAATTTAAAGCTGATTCAAGTGACTTTGGTATGAAATAAGAAGACTCTGTAGGTTTGGAAAATAATGTTTTCCAATAATAATTTGAAAGAAAATGTGTGGTTGTTTTCAGGAAGCATTCGAGATCATCTATAAGAATTATTATAAACAGATTTGCCATTCTAAAATATTCTTATGAGAATGCCTACCTTACCCCAAATGAAAAAAAAACAGCCTAAGTGTGATTCTTCCGGAAAGCTGAGGGATCAGCCAAACTAATCATAAATTGTTGGCAAAACATGAAATAAATGACTGCTCTATTTGCAAGAAATAATTAGATTTATCAAACCCGAAGATACGAGATTTTCTAAACAGACGTCTTTAGCAAAAAGTACTTTAAATGACAACGCTGCGGTCTGTAACTGGTTTTGTTCCAGGAACCAATAACCAAATAAGAACTTCACAAATTCGCCGACAAGCTCTGGTTTTTACTGCTGGGGTCGTAAAATAGTTCGCCTGAGTGCTAGCTAAGCACCCACCAAAAGCACGCAAGCTAAATGAAACCGAACATGAAATCGAAACCTGAGTAAAGACGAGAATGAAAACTAGAACAGGCTGGAGACGTAGATGAAAGTGGTAAGGTGGATGAGAGTGGCGACGATTGTAATGTGATGCGGCAATTTGGCGGGATTTTAGAACGAATGGGCGAATTGAAACAAAGCGACGTGGACGGCGTTGACAACCGGGGGTACGGAGTGCGCGCTATGCACGCAAGGACTCGGCTTAGTATTTTTTCTGTGTTTTTGAAGTTAGGCGTAAAGGCGCTGGTAACCACTTTTCTGCTTTAATGTGTGAAGAAATTAAACTGTGGGAAAGGATTTTGCTGGTACGAGCCAGAAGTCTGTGTGGAAAATTGTACTAAATAGAAATGAATGCCACAAAATCGAGCCAAAGCATGCTACACGATAGGGCGTAGTGAATATAGAGAAAGATTAGAGTCGAAATCGAAGGATGCGAGCGTGTTGGTTTCGAGTCCACAAGTAAGGTTAGTTTAAAATTCAATGAAGCGTGACCGAAACAATAACAAAACAACGAGAAAGCATGCGAACTAACAATTAAGCTAAAGCATGTGCTGACAAGGCCATTACGGGCGTTTGGAGCGGGTGCTGCTGGCCGGTAAACAAAGAAAGGGTTTTGCGACGACACGAAATGGGAGGCGGTGAGGTCGGCTTGCGGCAAAGGTTAGTTGAAGGAGAAGCTGTATTGATGAGCTGTTAGCCAATTTGAAAGTAGACACCGGTGCGCAACCACTCGTTCCACTAAGATTTGGTTCAGTCCACTCTCGTTCTGGCTGTGTGGAGTGTTGCCACGCGCGCCGGCTACACGCAATTAAGTACGCTTTGATTAACACCCCTGTTTTCGGCCTGTCAGAGTTATGGCGTAAACAATGGGAGCTGTTTCACTTTTCATTTAATTCAGATTTCAGATGGGGGGTTTGGTGGAGTTGGACGTGTAGCGAAAAATACAAATTGCCGTTGAACATTAACTTGAAATCACTTGAAATTTTTGCTGCTCTGGCGCTGCAATTGTGGCAACTTGAACGTCAATAAGTACTTGAACATTTCAGCGCTTTTATAACGAAGTTAGCCAACACTGAGTCGTAAGTAAGTACACACACACACACACACACATGCGCTTAGACGCTGCCGTGTCAGCACTTTGCCACTTGCCGGCGACAAAGCTGGCAGCTGTAAGCGGTTTGCGCCAACACACCCCGCCACACAGCAGACGACGCTTCGCTGAAGATCTCACAGTCTCGCCCAACTCGTGGCAGCTGTCAATTACAGATGTTGCATTCCCTGTGTGCCTTCTTCTAAATATTTAGCGGCGCAGTGCAGCCCTTCACCGGCTCGCCGGTCGACGGTCGTGTTCGTCAGTTGCCGTCGCCGCATTGACTTGGCTGGCAGTCAGCGACGAAAATTGTCGGTGATGCTAATCTTGTTTTCGTTGCTATTTTCAATATTATTTACAAATCATGTTGCTGCCGCAAATGGAAGAGGGGGGCAATACTGGAGACGCGCTGCGCCACCAGTGCCGTATATTTATTTATACCTTTGCAGAGTCATTCCACCGTTCAATTGTTGTTGTTCTTGCTGTTGCTTTTGTAGAGCAGCTGTATGTGAAGGTCGCTATTGTTTGTCCCTTATGCGCTGCGCTGCCGCTTATTGCCGAAAACGGAAGTTAATGGAAGTTGCTGTTGCTGCTGTTTATCTTGTATTGTATGTAGTATAATATTATATTTGCCTGTTTTTCTTAGATCGATTTTCGGTTATTATGTTGTTGGCTACCCCGCTGCTCATTTCAGTTCTAAGAATTCTTTCGTTGCTTTTGCTGCTTTCCACATGATTGTTATTGGCACGAGTAGCTTCACGAAATTATGTTGTTGCCAGCTTGTTAACTAATCGTCGCTGGTGCGTCTTGGGCACAGTTCATAATTAAGTTTTCATTTCATTTGGCACACCAGTCAACCGTCTACGGCTTGTATAGAATTTTATGCTTCAAAAATAGAAAGAGCGTCCTTCTAAGACCATTTCTGAGTTTTAGAATAGCAGAACCCACCACAGTCAGCCTATAGGTAGAGCTCTTGCAATTACATTATATGTAAATTTGGTCATCTCCAAATAAGGCTCTAGGGTGTCCTACTTCTGCTCGGACTAAGATTCTAAGAGTTGTTCCTACTAATCCTGCTCAGACTCCAAAATGAAATATGTGGTTCCAATATTTTTGTGGTTTCTTGAGGAAGATAGTTTCGGCGTTGATCATAACCAAAACCATGAAAAGATTCCAACACTAGTTGCCTCTCGACAATCGTCAACTTACAGTGCAGAATTTTGTTTCAACTGTTTCACGAAAATAAATTCCAGGGATTACCAAAAAAGTATTAAGGCTAGCGAATCATTGTCTTTAACAGCTATGCGGTCTATCGAGCTAGAGGAAGGAGTCTGAACTCAACTAAGAGAGCTTGACATTAGAAATAGCGTACATATTGGTCAGTTTGAGATGAAGTACAGTGGCTATGACCGACGTAGTGTTAGAAAGTAACATTCTACTTCACAGTTATTAGAAAAAAGTAAAAAAAAAAATTCTCAAACTTGCGGTTTGAGTTTCGCAGACGAAATTCGAGCAAATATCGGCGCCAATGGTTGTGGGACCGATAGAACTATAAAGCTTGAATTCTCGCCTAAAAACACTTCTCATCTGTTTTGATAACTAATAATTGCAGCTCTTCAAAATTAAATTTGAGATTACATTAACGGGACACTACAACCATGCAACCAAATCGCAGCCGTCTCACCTCAACTCTTACTGCTGCCATGCATGGTTATTGGCGTATTTGCTAACCATTTCAAGTCAACTGATCACAAATTTTCAATTTCAATTTTAGTTACGTTTTTTACACAACTTTACGGTATCAAGTGCACAGCCACATCCACCAAAACACACACAGTTCACTTGTTTGTGGTGGTGCTGTTCGACTGGCTGGGGACGCAATTAAGCATAAATTGCGTGCGCCAGTGAGGCGTGTAACCATGGTTGGGGGCAGGCAGCAGTGCCGCAATGTTGCCAGCATGACGTCGATTTATGTGTGTGTGTGTGTGTGTTTGCGCTTTGGTTTTATTTTGTAGACGGTGGAAATGCGGTGGTGGTGTGCAAGGCGAGCGCTTAGTAATTAATAAATTAATGAACTGGCAGCGCCGTTCGTTCATTGGGCACTTGATGGGGAAAATATTATATTTTGACTGATGTGCTGCGCGCTCACCATTAGACTCCTGGAGCTGCAAGTTGCTGTAGCCGATGATTTTGTATGCTATTTGTGAGGCATGGTGTGGCAGCCGTTATCGGTGGCAGTCATCTGCAGAAAGGAAGTGGAATTTCATACCAAAATGCCAGATGAGCGTGTGGAGTAAAGCAATGTTTCTTAGAAAAGTTATTGGAAGGAGGGAAGCTTTAAATTTAAAGCAACTGTTTAATTTGATTTTTCTTAGATTACAAATTTTTTGGAATTTTATATTATGGACTTAAATATTGACGTGAGTTGCAATGAACTAAATTTTCATTAACAGGTAGTATATATTTACATATATGTATATATTGAGCACATTTAAGATTTATAAAGAATTTTATTGACGTAGCCTGTTTTTCAAGTATTTTCAGTGACTTTTTGTTCGTCTTGCTATCGGACTTATAATTCTCTAATGGTTTATATAAAGTTATGTACATTAGTAATACGCTTCGTATTTTAAAAATAATACAAAAGTTGTAGTCTAACTGTAGCTAAACCAGTGAAGCGCTTTACCTAGCCCGCGGGCGGCCGACCTTATTGCTCTCTCACAGATTCGCTCACACGTATTAGTCAAGCGCTCTCAATACATTTTTTAGCTGCTAAACAAATAGGTAGCAGATATTTTGAAATTACTTTGGTTTGAGACAAAGTTCTAAGACCTCTCAACTCAAAAGTTAGCTCAAGTGAAAGCCAGTGTGTACGTAAAAGCATGTATGGGGAAAGACTTCTTATAAACCTATTTTTAATAAGCTTCGATTTCTCGATTTCAGCAAAATATGCTAAGGTACCAAATTAATTCCACAACCTCGACCGCAGAAATTTCCAAGAACAAGACACCAGGGAAACAATGGAGTATCTCTTGTGCGCTTGTCTGGCATTGATAAAGCGACGCTTTAAGCATTTGGGTGCTCCACTATATCAGACTCTGACAGTTGTGTCACTAATGAGACCGCAGGGTCTATAGAAATTCGCTTCAAGCTCCAGAAGCTAGTTTATGCGTGACTCATTGGCCTACCAGACTCACCTAACCTAACTCCACAGCTAACCTGAGTCCACGAGCAGGTTCTGGATCTTGAAAACTCTGTCATCAGCTGGCATTTTTTTTCCTGAGCACATATTTTAAACCCTTCTAGTAGCTTAAGTTTGCTTTAAGCGACTTCAAGCGTGCTACCGAAGCTATATGTTTTCAACATACTTGCTGCTGTTCAAGCCACAGCCAAGCTCACGTTACAGCAGTCGTGGTCGCTCGCTTCCATGGTTGGACCGGATACATATGTATGTATGCATGCGTGTATGTATGTGACGAGTTTATGAGTATCATATTTTCAAGTGTAAGGTCAACTGCCAGCTTCGGCATTTTCCAATAAACTGGCAAATAATTTATGCGCACAGATTGATTTACGCCAGACTGGCAGCCGCACAGCCGAGCCGTAATTCAGCTCCACCGAAGCAGCTAATGAAGGGAGCACCGAAATGTGCAAAGTTACGTTATTACCAAGAGCTGTGTGTGTACGTATGTGTGTGCGGTCGGTCACATGACCGGCGCACACAGTAATGGATTGTTAAATCTTTTCGTAAACATTTCGTAGAACTTTAAAAATTTCAGTAGGAAAGCAAGTGCAGTAGCCGCAGCATGCTTGTGGCAACATATGGGCGCGTGTTGCACAAACTAAAACATTATTTACCATAAAGCTATCGGGCGCTATAGGCTACGGTGCAATATGTGGCATAAACATTTGCAAATGTTGCACTTGAAATTGAAATTTGACGGCCACACACCACATGCGCTGTGCCACACTCACCGGCCGCCACAGTTACTTATTTGCTATATGTGCAATCTCGCCTCTGCCACGGCTTGTGTGTAGACGTTAATGCTGTATTCTTGCAACTTGCAGCATATGCTGCTTAGGTAGCAAAACTTGAATACGATCTACCACCACCACCACCACCACCTTCAACAACGGTGTGGCGTTGCCAGCGTCTCGTTCCCAGCCGCCGCCACCATGTTGATTCTGCTCGTGCTGTTGAAGTTGTACCCTTTTAAGCGCAGCATCTCAATTGCGGATTAATAACCACGTTGCCGCACGTGCCAACATCGACGGCTGCATGCCACACATATGGTTGTAGTTACATTGCCACTCCAGGCCGCGCCGCCACTTCACTCCCCTACTTTAGCGCTGCCATTAGTGTTGGTGTTTACTGCTTTCGTTATGCTTGACGCCTAAAGATTTTCCACTTTGTGTACTTGCAATTATTGCTGTTGCTTTTGTACTTCTACAAGTGTTGCTTGCTGACATGGCTGCCAGCCCAGTGCAAGGCCAAACTGCTGCCGCTGCGCCTCCTGCAACCCGCCTTTGTCCAAAGTTGCACATTTAATCTTGAGTTATTGCTTCGATTTCTTCTTTTTATTGGATTTTCCAATGAAATTCTTTTTGCTCTCGCCTCGCTTCTACTGTTATATGTATTCCTCTTGTGGCTGCCAAGCGGCGGGCGGTCGGCAGCGCTAGTCCTTGAAGACAAATGTTGCGTTTGGGCACAGCAGGTTGCACTCAAATGATTTTTATTGGTTACTTTTCCGTTATATTCTCTAAAAATACATGAGTGTAGTTTTATCACATAAACAAAGTGATGGGGACCAACATTTTTCAAAAATTTTCGACGGTTGTTCAAGTACTTTCTGTTTCAAGCGGCTGTTGTGTATTGACAAACTGATAACTTTCATGGCATATGCGACAAAAATATAATTACTGCTTACATAGACCTGTAAACATAGAAAGATTCAAAATCATCTCAAATTTACTCTTTGAACCCGCTTTTTGCCGTTCTTTTGGATGGCAAATCCCTAAATATTGCCTGGTGTTCACGTAGGTGTCTTCATTTCGCTAATAATCCATGATTTACTTTTCCCTTACTCTCTTCCTCTTCATATATTTTAAATTGAGCATTTGGGCAATAACAAACATATTAAAAGTCAGTCGGTTCGATTCTCGTGGTCGGGGACTACAGAAAAGTCATATGGGAGTACATAAAAAACATCTGTTGAGCTCCCACGTTATGACAAAAACACCAATACTGTATGCTGAGTATGGCGAAATAAACGGAATAATGTCCCACTAGGAAATCTGTATAAGGTGTTCGAGTAGAGAATATAAGAAACCTTATCATAACTCGCCTCAATAAAAATCTCAATCGATATTGCTTAGTTGGGCGTATAAAATATTGAGAGTATTTTGGAGTGTTTTCTTTCTTGAAGCATCATGATTTCCACATGAGCCTGAGCTATAGAACTAATCGAATCACTACCAGAAGCAAAGGTCAAAGGCTAATACGTACTTCCAAATACTGAAATTAGCTGATCTGTGGCATATCCACCATTGTTGGCACTATTTTTTCTTCTTCTTCTTGGTTCATCATCTATACCCAGTATAGGAACCGGTCCCGTAAAAGACACGATGAAAGTCTCTCTTCCTTTAACTGCATTCCCAATACTTGGGTCACGGAATCTTAGCTTTAGGCTTCCGGACCACTGTGGTGTTTTTCGGACAAAAGTGGCTGCCATTAAGGCGACAGTAGGTGTAGGTGTAGCAGAGCCGCAATACTAGCGCTGAGCTCGTTTTGCGCTAAAAACTAGTCAATGCAATCAAGCTACCGCTTCTTCAGACTCTTTTAAGTGACTGGTCAGCGCGGAATCGCTAGAAACTAGCCAGAGAGGACATCTTTGATACTCGTGGATACTCTGTTTTTGGGCTGTTTAGGATAGTGTGGGAACTCCATTGGCATCCTAGGTTCCAGCACTGCACTAATGGACTTCGTGTGCACTTAGCAAGTGCAGGATTACGGCCCGCTCCTGTGCGATTCCCAGATCTTTTGGCCTGGAGTAGAACAAAGGATATCTTCCAAATTACTTGCCCTTAGCCAAATTCTTAGTGATGCCATAGTAAAGGTTCTTACTGGTGACATTCAAAAATCTTAACAGAGGCAAGTTGTCAAAGTTGTATGAAGAACGGTGAAATGGAAACATCCACGAAATTTCTACTCCAGTCTCGACAGTCTTTCCTTTGGCGAACCTGAAAACATAGCCGAAACTGGTATACTCGTCTAAACAAATTTGTGATAGGCTCGAGTTTTTCATCGATTTGTAAGATCTTTGTTGTCTACTGCATAGAAGTTTCAAGTAGCACAACGAACTTGTGTTCCAAGGTATCCAAGTAAGATCTTTGTTAGTTAAGGAGGGTGGGGTGGAAACATCCAGATACTTTCTTTCCAAGTGAGATCTATGTCACAATTTATCTCTTAATCTAATCTATTATAGTTCCTCTGGTTCCTTGAGGGCCATAGGGCCGCACTATTTTTAGTGGTGGTTAATGCAGAATATCATGGTGATCTGTGCTTAATCCCTTTAACACTTTTTTCTCTCTTTCTCTAACACACACCACCACGATAATAAGTCACGAGCTCCTTGTGCTTTAGTATGCTTTTGTATCCGAAGTTTATTCTTTCTGGCAAATATTTCCTACCGGTTCGTAATCACACATAAAATATAAATGAAACGAGATGAGTACTGCTAGTTAATCCACCACCCCATATTTGTAATCCACCAAGCATTCAACCAATAGTTCATTGGTAAACAGTCTATACATAAGTGTATGATTGTATATGGCGTTCAGCCACCAGAATGCTAAGAGGAAAACAGCAAGGGGAGTCGCACCGCACGTTTAAGTCCCGTTATACCGACAACATGTAGTTATTAATAATTCACGCAGCTGAAATGCCCTTCAAACGAGGTAAAAGGCTGCGAAACCACTGGACGCAGTTAGCTAAGCATAGCTTAGAAGTGGGGTTTGGAAAGGAGGAAAGGGAGAAAGTAAGAGTGAGAGTGCGAGTTCGAGTGGAAGCAGGAGCTGTGCGTTTAAAAGGAAAATATATATGTATATATTTCATATTATATATGGCAGCAAAGCGCAACAAGGAAGACCTCAAAATGGAGTGATGTATGCATGAATGGCCTGTGAATGGAAGCTGTGCGGTGTATCTGATGGACGTGGTCAAACAGTTTGCAATGATGCGCAACAACAACAACAACTAACAAACGCATTCAATTGTCATAACGGGGCTTGTTAGGTGACACCCTTTGAATGGCCAACCAGGGTTGCATATGTGAAGCACACCAGCTTAGACCCAATTGTAGAAGTGTATGCTGAATTTCGCTACTAAAACAACAACAATTACAACCACATGCATGTTATTGGCGAACCCCTTGCAAATCCGCGCGCACAACACCTTTTTTTGATGCAGTTGTTGGACAGGTCTACGGCGCACTCTGACCACTCTGTTGTTGTTGTAGTTGTTGTTGTAATCATAGCTGAATGTTTGTGCTGCGGCGGCACTTTAAAGAGGCGCTAATGTGCCTAAAAAAGCGCGAGCGTGCCTAAGCAGTTTACGCACACGGCATGTTGCAAGCACATGTTGCACCAAAGGTGAAGCGCAAAGAAAGTAGCAAACCTGGCGGTGGGGCAGATTTATAAGCAACAACCACAACAAAAACTATAAAAGTGCATGCATTGCTTTGCCACTGCATTTTACTTTGCGTTGTATTTGTTGTTATTGCTTTTCGTTTTTTCTGCTCTCACTGTGCCTGAGCTTGCAGTTGCTGCTTTTTACAGCGTTTTGTTGCTGTTATTTTATTTCAAATTCAATTAGCAATGCATGTTGCGGCCATGTCGGCAACATCCGGTCTCGACGCGGCGGTCTGCAGCCCGTTCGGTAGGCACGGCCGGCGTTCACGCCACAAAATGTTGCAACTTCACACCACAGCGCGCTGCCAGCACACCACTCAGCCTGCATATTTGCCCGTTTATATACATTTGTATATTTACTTGTTTGCACGCCTCTGGCAGTCAACATATGCCAATACAATTTGGGGAGCGTCTGACTGATTTGGCCGCCTGGTTGGGGCGCGCACACACACGCGCCCGTGGCCACACACCCATATCGCATTCACTAGGTGTTGCCTGCAACATGCCACGTTCACGTAATGCTTTGAAACTTCAGCCAATTGTTTTTGTTGTTGGCGTTTTGCGATTTAGCGGCTCGAAATATCTATTCGCCACGCATTTTATTCGCGCCACCGATGCAGCGCTACCGTATTGGGCATTGCAACGTCCGCTCCTCTTCCAATTTGCATGTTTTTCTTCGCCTCTTGGCGCACCATTCACTCTCCATCCAACCACGGTGCGTCCGTCCGCCTGTCCGTGCAGTTGTGTGCTGTTGCCACTGTTTGTTGTGCTTCTCAAAGCGCGAAATTTCGTATGCATGGCAATTTGGAGTTAGTAGAAAATTAGCCCAATTGTGCCGCAAACGTGTCTGTCTGCCTGCCACACTGGGAGCAGCGCGGCACAATTTGATTTATTTGTGTGTATGTGTGTGTGCGTGTTGCGTTGACATAGGTGACAGCGTCGTTACTGCCGTGTCTCTGTCTGTGCCTGCGCCGGTCAACCCCAGTTAACTGACCGACCTGGCCTGTGCTGATTTCGTGTGCGCGGTGTGAGCGGGTCACATAATAATAATTCAATCGTGGCTTATGCGCTTGTTTGTTTATTTGTTTGCGGAACAATTACCAACGTTATGTGAATTTTACGCTTCCCATCCCCTACGTCTGCCCCCCACACGTGTCGTTCCGAGTCGTTTCATGTGGCTTTGCTACAAAGGCTTTTATGACAATGCGGTCGATTGCTTAGGTAGACTGCTTGATGAAGTGCTGGCTCAGTTAATTTAAATGGACAAACTTGTCTCCTCATTTCTGAAGTTTAAAATGTGCGAGCTTTCTTTAGAGCTATAATATGCTTTAAATATCTAACTACAATGAATACTTGGACCTCTGCGTCGCGGAACATATCCCTAAGCGCTTCTTCTCTGCGCACATACCTTTAAGAGTTAAGTGGGTTGCAAGGAGTCGCTGGAGAAGAAGAGCAGTGAGCGCTTTCACGGATGGATTGAAACTCAAGGTGAAGATTGGAGGAGGAATATTCTGCCGGAAGCACGCAGTCCACTCTTGTTTCAGATTAACTGACCACTGTAGTGGCTTTTAAGTAGAAATGGCAGCCATGAAGGTGGCAGCTGATGTACTTCAACGAAGCACGGCTTCTTTTAGGGAGGTAAGCATCCACTCCGATTGCAGATCTGCCTACCTTGAGCTCGCTAATAGTGAGCCCCAAGCTAATCAAGGATTACATAAACTCGCTATCTGTGGCAACAATCCGCTTCCATATTTAAGTTGTGTGCCTGTCACCAGTGGGGTTGCGAACGTCGTCAGAGCCAGAATGGAGCATAAAAGGTCTATGGAACTAGTAGCTCTTCGACAAGTTCGCATGGTCGCAATGGTCGGTGTCCTAACTAATCATTGTCCCATTGGCATTCACGCGGAAAGGCTGATGATTTTGGAGGATGCAATTTACCAAAGTTACAGAGAAGAAGATGAAGTGGAAACATTTAGACACTTTTTCATTCACTGTCCAGCTTTCGCCTGATTTCATCCATTTTAGGCGAGATGATTTACTGTTGTTAGACAGACATTCTTTCTGTATTTTACTAAGATTTCTCACATATTGACCAAAAGATACGGTACGGATATCTATTTTTGGCATGAAGGACCTACATTGCAAATACTTTACCTCACAGAATGACCAATATGTTCGTTAAAAGGTCTGTCATGTGCACTGATGATTCATCATCAACATAGTTGGTGTCTAAGTCATTGAAAAGTTAAGGTTTCATTATGGGGCGGGGCCATGTCCATTTGTTAAAAAATGGTAGCCCATAGGTATGTCTTGTACCAAATAACAGTTTCTATCTGAATCCAGTGCTTAATTATGGCGTACTTTGCAATATCAAGCCTCCTTGACTGCCTAGAAACATGTGTAGCAAATTGACTCAAGATAATTAAATTTTTTCTAGTTATCGCTTGCACAAATAGATTAACGGACGGACCTCGGAATTCAACACGTCTCGTCACCCTGATCACTTATATAACTTCATATCTATTTCGAATAGTCTTAGGTGAAGAAAGTTCTATGGGCGCCATATACTTGGGAGTGGCCAGAAACGATTACATACTTATTAGATCAAGCCAAAAAACATCCATTTGCAGACGAACTAAAGTAAGAAGGCGAATCATCCCTCCCCAACGAAATGATCACAGCCTTCATGCTGTTCGGCTGTATATATTATCAGTGTGACGAGTTGAGTATATTCAGCCCTGTCGGTCTAGCTGCCTGTATATGCGAAAATAATCATGCAATTTTTGAAATATTGATCTGAAGGTTTTGTTACCGTTTTACGTTTATTTATTTTTTATTTTTTTTTTAATTTTTTTTTTTATTTTTTTTTTTTTTTTGTTTTTGTCAGACATTTAAATAACTTCAAAAACACACGGAAATCCATATTCCTATGGCTTCGAGAACCATAAAAAATATAGAATTATTCGAAAATAGTTTTGTTGAATGTTAGTGTTTCACAAAGTAATACAAGTACACATATACTTATGACGTAAGTGTAAAATGGGTTTACCCTTAAACCTACGTACATATGTTCATTTAATTATTAAATAACACCATTCAGAAATCTGTTGCATTATATTCGCCTAAAAAACGACGTGTTTATTATTTACACTTACTACTCTTTATCAAAATGTACATTAAGTAGTCATAATATTTGTCTTCGAAGTTTGTTAATAAATATTTCCTTACTTTATATCGTTTCAGGTAAACATATCCTTATTACTTATTTGCCCGAGGCGCACTAACCTTTTCTGAGAAAACACCCGTCGGCGGGGTTTGGCGCAAACGCAGAGCCAATACGTGTTCATGACTGCATTTATGTTTGTAAGAAGGTCCGTATATTTTTTGCTGTGAGTGTTAGTGTGAGTGCAGACCTACGCAATTATTTACAGTTTTGTTTTGTGTGTTCATTATTCATATCGACAGACGGACCACCGCGCCTTGAAGTAATGGAGCAAATATTGGAAATGCAACTTCCAAACAAATAAAATGTGGATATACATACATATACATATAGACAAATGTATATGAAATGTAGATGTGAGAATGTGCGTATGCAACATTTGAACTCAATTTGAACTTTGTGCTTGCTTAAGACATTAGGTAGTGGAATGGTAGTAAGGAAATAGAATTATTGCAATTGAAATTTATATGAAAAAGTGGCTAAAAAATTATGCAAGACACACTAAACGCCATAAGCTCGATTTTAATTGGAGTTTAAAAAAGAAATTAGGCATAAAATGCCTAAAAATTATAGAAGACATACTAAATATAAACTCGAGTTTAATTGAGTTTAATTGGAGTTTAATTAGAGTTTAAGAAAGAATTTTTTTTTAAACGAGTTTTCGAAACCATTACACAAACAGACTTCAAAAATTATATTAAACTCATTATGTGCGCTAAACTCAAGTTTACTATAAATTTTTGGTGTTTAAATAAATTTCTTAAAAATAAAAGTTTTTAAAACCGTACTGTACTTAACTGTAGTATGAATTAGTAAAATAAAAAAACAGAAGACACATTATATACCATAAACTCGAGTTTCTTAGGAGTTTAAGAAAAAAGTTTAGAAATAAAATTTTAAAAACTAATACACAAACCTCAAAAATTACGTTAAACTCATTATTACACATAACTCGACTTTATTAAGTATCAATTTTGTGTTTAAAGAAAGTTTTTGGTAATCAAAGTATTTGAAGTCAACCTCAGTACAAAATAACAAAAAAAAACTTACATAAAACGCACTAAGTGTCATAAACTCGAGTTTATTTTGAGTTTAAGAAAAAAAATTCTTAAGAATCAATTTTTTTAAACTAGTATTTATATAAACGGGATTTAAGGGTAGACTCAATGTTAGTCATAAACTCGAGTTTAACTATTTTGGTGTTTTGAAAAGGTTTTGGTAATCAAATTATTGGAAACCGACCGTAATATAAAATACCTAAAAAATTAGAAGACCATAAACTCGAGTTCATTTGGAGTTTAAAAAAAAAATTTCGCACTTAAAATAAATTTTCGAAACCCATATACGAGCTAACAAGAACATGAACATGAAAAGCACACTAAGAACCATAAACTCGTATTGTTACTTGTTGGTGTTTACTGCGAAACAACAAGTTTTCGAACAAAATTTGGTGTCAGATTGGGAATATTGGAGTTTTTGGTCCCGCCACTGCAGAAAAATAAAAATTTAACTAGACCGAGTTTCCTATACTTTTACTAGTAACACAAAACCTTGAATGCGAGTTTAAGGCGTAAATTTCCCACTCTTTCCCCTTCAAGGCTACACTAATTGCTTGACTGACAGTTGTAGCTTCAGCGAAGGCAATTCGTTCTGCACTGCCCACTTTTGCTTTCACAACGCCTCCAATTTTTGCGGTCAGACTAGAATAACGGAAATAGCAAACTGAAACTTCCAGGAAAAAAATACAATAAACTTTAATTTGACAAACGCAAAAAATGACACTATCGAACAGCTGACGCACAATGCAAACAGAAATACACACATACATATATGCGCATAAACTCGAGGGAGCTCGCATGACAATTGACAGAAGAATGAAAACTGAGACCTGACAACCACGAAAAATTGTAGAATCGTAGAATTGTAGAGAATGTTGCAAGAACACTAAGTTGAGGCACATAAATACTTATGTACATACCTTAATTATATATTTACGTACAAACAGCAGAAATACAAAACGGAGAAATTGAAAAAGGCAAACATGGCAACAATGACAATAACAAATGACAATGAAAAAATCAACATGCGGACAGATCGACATAAAATGTATCATTAGGACACGCCTACACACACACGCACAAACATACTTATGTACATGCAGTTGGAACTTGCTTGCAACGCATAAGAACCCGCTGCCGTCACAGAAAACCGAATTCTGTTGTTAATAACTTGTGATGAGGCAGAAAGCAATAAGAAAAGAAATGTGAGATGCAAGCTCATTGTTGTTGTTTGCGCAAGGCATACTTACACTCATACATTATTGAGTGCAAGCAGGGGGTAACGCCAAAAATCTATACATATGTACCATTACTTACGGTGAAAATCGTGAATGCAATCATGCCTGAGTAGTTCGACGATCATTTGGTCTGTCTGTCTGTCTGTCCATATGCTGGTTGGTTGGCTGGTCACACTGCTGGAACACATGCGGCGTGTAAACAATTAGCTAAGAAGATTGATGACATCGACAAGAGAAGGACGAACGGCCAAATGTATGCTTTTGATTGAAACGCGTGAGTGTGCGAAGGGGAAAGCGAGCGCAACTGCAACGAATGCTATTGTTGCACTATATAAAAAATAAATTCTATAACTGAATATATACGGACATACAGACATATCTGATTATGTATAATTACAATGAGCATCAGAGTAAAAATGATTTGGTGTGCGTAGACGCATCAAAATCGAAAAAAGTGAAGAAAAATCTCATTTTCATGAATCATAGGCTTGGTTGAACATTATCTGGAGCAAACTGTAAGATGTCGGTAGTAGCTCAAAACCAAATTCACCTTTTGCTCGAATGTTTGTATGTACCACCTTTGATCATAACCTAAACATTTATGCTTTGGAGTAGTGATTATATTTTTCTTCTTTATTGCCGTGGACAACATTTACGTGGTCGAGTATAGCCCAGTTTTTCTTATTTTCGTTATTTGACGCTTATTCAAGATACCAAGTGCAGCCAGGTCATTCTCCTCCTGGTCATTCTGATGGAATGGAAGTCTTCCTCTGCTTCCCCCGGTGGGTGCAGTATCGAATACTCTCAGAGCTTGAGGGTTTTCATCGATTCGGATGACATCATCTAGCCAGCGAAGCCGCTGCCCTTTAATTCGCTGAACTATGTCAATATCGTCGTATATCGTCGTATATCTCGTACATCTCATTCTTCCATCGCCTGCGGAATTCGTAAGGAAAGGACCATAAATCTTTCGCAGAACTTTTCTCTTCGCAACGTCGACTCATCAGAAGTTGCCATCGTCCAAGCCTCTGCATCATATAGCAGAACGGGGTGATCGGAGACTTCTAGAATTTGTTCGGCGAGTGAGGACTTTACTTCCCAATTTCCTACTCACGATGCCAATGCGACGACTGTTTACTTGATGACAAAAGATATTTTGTCTTGTCTTCGTTTACTACCAGACCCAATTGTTTCGCTTCCTTATCCAGTCTGGAGAAAGCAGAACTAACGGCGCGGATGTTGAGGCCAATGATATCAATATCAGCGGCGAGCAGTTGATATTCTTTTAGATAATTAAAGATTCTTTATTCAGATCTGCAGCTCGTATTACTTTCTCCAAGCGTAGATTGAAGAAGTCGCACAACAGAGAGCCTCATTTTCTGAAAGCTCGTTCGGTATCGAATGGCTGAGAGTGGTCCTTCCCCATTCTGACGGAGCTTTTAATATTGCCCAACGGCAATTTGTACAGCCGTATTAGTTTTGCGGGGGTAGCAAATTCAAACAAAGTGCCGGAGTAGTGTTTATAGACGATTTTATTCTACCATTCTTCGGTATCTGAAATATATAGAACTGTTGAACAGCTCTTTTCCAAGAAATGGTGCATGGAGCAAATCTGGTCGCTAGTATACAAGATCCAATCAGTTTGTTGACGGTGGTCTTTCACACAATACGATCAATGGAACCTTATTTGTAATGTTGAGGGCAGAGCACACATAAATTTCAATCGTCGACCGTATTCTACAAAGAAGCTGTAGATACTCCTTATTAGTTCTTCGCCGACTTATTTGAATACCTCGGCCGGCTATCTTTGCTGTTCTTTAGACGGGTAATTGCTATTCGAACTTCTTCACGGTCGGGCAATGGAACATTCACTCCATCACTCCATCATTATCGATTGGGGAATCGGGTTCAATAACTCCTGGTGTTATACTTTCCTTGCCATTCAGAAGGCTGGGGAAGGGTTTCCAGCATATTTTTAGAATGCTCTGGACACCAGTCACTATATCATCCTGGGGGGTCGTATAAGAGTAGAAAGAGTAGTCTATTTACTACAATTTTTAACTACGGATGATCAAAAATGCGCCAATCTGTGGGGATGAATGTCCTTGAAATGTGTATCTGCTGTCTTTCTCTCTTTAACGGCAACACTTCTAGGCAATAAGTAACTAGTTAACAGCAAACTCAATGGAATTGAAATGTAGAGAAATGGTGCCGCCGGCCAAATTAAAATAATCAGATTAACCACAGAAAGCAGAAGCATGCTCGGAGGCAATTTAAATATCCGAAAGTGCCACATTGTAATGCTCAGCTGTTGGCTGCTTATGTGAGCAGTTACGTGAGTAGTGCTGTCACATGTGCGTGTGTGTCTTTATGTAGCTAACTGGAAGAGTAAAGACGACGATAATGAAATAGATGATGAGGCACAAAACAGTTCCATTTGCTTGCTGGCTGAAAGTGGCTAGGAATTCGTTCGATGCTATGTGAATTGCTGTGCCATGCCATGCTATGCCGTGTTATGCGCATCGTTGGTCGTTGGTCGACGTGTAGCGCTATCATTTTACACTCTCACGCTCACTCCTTCGAGCGCAATTGCCACAACGGCGCTGCAAACTAGTGTCTTTATAGTCTTTATATATTTATGTCTGTATTTGGTTGTATGTAATTGCATTTGTGTATAGCTGTGTGTGTGTGTGTGTTATGTGCGTTTGCCTATCGTTCTACTTATTTCGATTTGAACCATATTATTAAGTGTAGCCAGCAGCAATTAAGTGAGATAAGCAAACAATAATGTTCCTAGTCACGTACTGGCTTGAGACTTGGGACAATTTCTCACTTCACAACTTACAACACACACACATACACACGCACACACACATGTGCGCCAGCCATGCTATAAACTAGTTGCTAGCGAGCGTATATGTAGCTCACTCGGTGCGGGGCAGCACGAGTTGCTGTGGAGTTGACGCGGTGGCAACATGACATGCTGAATTCCTTTCTCCATTTGTTGCTGTTGTGCTTATTGTTGTTGTTGTTGTTATTAAGGTTGGTCGGAAGTGCTAAAATAAAAGCAGAATTGTTGCAAGCAATGAATGAATTGAAATCGTAGCAATGCTTTGCAGTTGATTTACTTTTGCTGGTTGCTGTGCAGCCAGGAGCAACAGCAAAAACAACAACACAGCCAATGAAACATTCGCCTTTGGTGTTTGATGAAATTGTATTTCATCCGTAGTGGTGTGTGCGACTTTTAATGGGACGACAAAGGTGGTGGTTGGACAATTTAGCAATTCAGTTGGCCCATCCGAGAACCAAAGCCAGTATGTGCGTGTGTGTATGTGGTGGGGGGTATTTGTGGCCTGTGGAATGCCACGGCTAAATAGACAAACG
Source organism: Bactrocera latifrons (assembly GCF_001853355.1). Classification (NCBI taxonomy): domain Eukaryota; kingdom Metazoa; phylum Arthropoda; class Insecta; order Diptera; family Tephritidae; genus Bactrocera; species Bactrocera latifrons. Next base: position 1,775,648 of record NW_017537046.1, read on the forward strand.
CTTCGGTTAACCGGCATGGAATGTGCGTGGCAAATAAATGAAAAATGTAATAAGATATGTATATGGAATTATTGCGAAAACAACAACAACAACAACAACAACAACAAATTGCAAAAGTATGTAGCATTTAAGCTGTCTGTGGCGGTGCAAGTTGTCGTCTTATTGCCTGGACTATTCGGCGAGGTGTGTTGGTGTGTTTGATGTAATTGTTGTGTGCTTGGAAAATACATTAGCCTGTCAATTTCAATTTCGATTGTGTGATTCTATTTGATCTCTGACCACTCACTGGACCTGCCAGGAATTTAAGTTCAATTTACTTTTAGGAAAAGCTTTTGTGCGAAGGAAAATTTAATTTTTTATAGTTTCTTGTGATGATATCATGGCATTTGTATGCGTCTTTGAAATTTTTTTTTGCAATAGTTTTATAAAGATTAAGTTGAGTAACTCGACAATGTACCTTCTGTGCAGAAAAATGCTAAAGTGACAACAGTTGAAAAAAAACAGGTACGAGCTTGTTCTACTCATTAAACAAAGTAAATTCAAAATGAATAACTCATGCAAAATTTCGGGAAGATATCTCGTCAGACATAAAAGTTTTACATACAAGATTTTGATTTTGATCGGTCAGTTGGTATAGCAACTATATGCTATAGTATTCTGATATGAACAATTTATTCGTACATTGTAGCGTTGGTTTGGAAAATAATCCATGTCAAATTTCGTGAAGATATCTGGTCAAATGAAAGAGTTTTCCATACAAGAACTTTATACCGATGGTTTAGTTTGTATGACAGCTACATGCTGTAGTGAACCGATCTGAACAATTCGCTGGCAGATTTTAGTTTTGTCTTAAACAATAACTCATGCAAAATTGGGTGAAGATATCTCGTCAGACATAAAAGTTTTACATACAAGAACTTGATTTTGATCGGTCAGTTTGTATGTCTGATATATGCTATAGTGTTCTGATATGATCAATTTATTCGTACATTGTAGCGTTGGTTTGGAAAATAATCCATATCAAATTTCGTGAAGATATCTGGTCAAATGAAAGAGTTTTCCATACAAAAACTTTATACCGATGGTTTAGTTTGTATGACAGCTACATTCTGTAGTGAACCGATCTGAACAATTCGCTGGCAGATTTTAGTTTTGTCTTAAACAATAACTCATGCAAAATTTGGTGAAGATATCTCGTCAGACATAAAAGTTTTACATACAAGAACTTGATTTTGATCGGTCAATTTGTATGTCTGATATATGCTATAGTGAAATTTCAGCTGGATATCTCACAAACTAAGTGACCTTTTCCTCTTCTTTACTGGCGTAAACACCGATTACGGTGTTATAGTCGGTTAATAACCATTTCAGTCGTTCCTTATTTTCGTTATTTGGCTTCAATTCAAGATACAAATGTAGACAGACCCGTCTTTGATTTTGAACAGCTCGGAGGGGTCCCCGATCCCGTCGAAGCCTTTAATGTTGCTGATCATCAATTTTCATAATTTTATTAGCTTTGGGGGACATAGCGGCATAAGGGCGATATCTTTTCGTGCAGTCGCAGGCGGCTTTCAAAGGGACGCTCCACCTTTATGTCGACCTTCTTTTCACGTATATTTTCGAACAGTTGGCGCATGGTGAAAATATGTTCGATAGTACATATTCCAGATCTAAAGCCACACTGACGATGGACTTCAATCTTTCGCACAGTACATGCGATTAGAACTTACCTACATATATGCGAAACTAAGTGTCTGGTTTGCGTATACGGAGATGGCTCAATCGACTCAATTCGTCACGCTAATCATACAATTACTTTATAGATGCTCCGACGCTTCCTTTTCAGACAAATTTCGTGCTAAACTTAACATACCCTCTTCAAGGCTGAAATGTATACCTTTAAATAAATACATTTTCGTATAAATCCTTCGAAATTTACTTAAAATTTTTCGAACATCTACGTATTCTATTTCAGAGATACAAAAGTAACAACGCTTCGCTTTGCAATCCAACTGACTATTGGACTATCAGCTTTCCTTTCATAATCCGATTTTCAGCCTTAATAATTTAATCTTCAGTGCACATTTAAGTGTGACGATGCTACAATTTTGTCGGCATGCCAAAAGCATTCATATACATACATATATTTATAAATATGTCAGCATGTGTGTATCGCCGACTACCCAATTGCTTTTGGGCAACTCTGACCCACATCCGAGTGCTACTTTAAATTTCTTATTGCTGCTCTTACGTCCGTCCATATGCATAGGTATGATATACGTGAAAACAACTCAAGTGTAAACAAATTTTCATACGATTGACAGTTAGAGTAATTTTGTACTTTTCCAACTTGTTGTCAGTGTAAAATGTGTGCGCGTATTTCTCATTGGTTTATGAATTGACAATCATGTTGTCTGACATGCATTCAACTTGCGCCTGACTAGCCAAACATCTGCTGTGCGACTCGGTTTCGCTTCGTCTGTTCGTCTGCCTGCCTCCTGTCCGTTCTTCTGTCGCAATGCATTGCCATCAATATACCTTATAACTATGTATGTATGTATATAAGTTTGCTCGTACTTCTGTAGACATTTGTCTGTATGTTTAAATGCATTGCTGTGTTTTTTTATTATTTTTCCACGCCCATTGGTTCCGGTGTTCGTGTGGGGTATTCCTACCGTGTTGTGTGTGTGCTTACATATGTATCTATGTATTTAATAATATTTTGAGTTGATGGCTATTTTTCATTGGTTTTGTTGCGGTCTACTGCTTGACCATCTCCGGTATCGGTTCGTGTCAAATTTAATTGCTTTTTAAATGGTGTGAAATTAATTTTACAACTTGAGTTATATTAATATTATTTCTTTTTTTTGCACTTTTATGTTCTCTACGTCATTAAATATTGAATATATATTTTTTTGTTTGCAAGGCATATAGTTTACACAATTTAACGATGTGGTTAAAGCGTGCTGTGATATTAAATAAAATGCAATAACTGAGGAAATTTTATATATAACTATATAAATATATATATACAACGTAAATCTAAGCACTGTTAGTTCATCCAGTTAGTCACTGCAAATTCTAACAATGCTAACTTAGTAATTTGACTCATAGCAGCTCGGCATATGAGCGATCCGAACAAGGACACACCGAAATTCTCTACTCCTTCAACTGCATTCCCGAAAACTTGGATCCCTGTGTCGCAGAGCCTACTTGTGGCGGCTATTTCTCTGCTCACATACCGACGAGGGAGATGTGAATCCCTGGAAAAGTGACGCATTCATATTTTTCGGGGATGGATCGAAGCTGAAAGGAAAATTTGGAGTTAAAGTTTTATGTAAGGAGCTCTCCGTCAACCTTAAGTTTTGGCTACCGGATCAATGTAATGTTTTTCAGGCAGATGTTGCTGCTATTAAAATCGTAGTAAACATACTGCTACGAAGAGCAGCTTCTTTAAGGGAGGTGAGCATTCACTCTGCGGGCTCAAAACTTGTGAAGGAGTCACAAAAGAAATGAGGCTACTTCATCATCAGACTCATTTGTGTACGTGGTCATAGTGGAATCGCTGGCAACTGCAAAAAAGACGAGCTAGATAGAGGGGAACGGGGGATTCATTCAGTTTCTGCTCCATTATCCAGCCTTTGCTAGCCTTAGTATGAAAAATCTCAGCAGTTTTACTATCGGCGAGCGAGAAGACATAACCGAAACTGATATTAGCCGTCACAACAAATTTGTGGCAGACTCAATATTTATTTTGTAAGGGTCTTATAATCTATTATAGTATAGTTGTTTTAGGCAACACAACCGAGCGACGCTCTCTAGTGAGACGCTCTCCAAGTGAGATGCAAGTCGTTAAAATTTATAGAGAAGATGAGTGTCAAACAGTTTCTTCTACATTATCCAGCACTTGCAAGACTATGTATGAAACATCTTGGCAGTCTTACCTTCGGCGAACCAAAAGACGTAGCTTTCTCAACAGAGTGCTCAAAGTGCTTTGTCAATTTATAAGGGTCTTATGATGTATTAGATTGGACTTTCAAGTAAAACAGCGTACAGTCATTCCAAACTGACCAAGAGAGATCTCTGAGATTTTCGCAGTGGTAACTGTAACCGGAATTGAGTACGGAATTATATTATATCATATTAATTTTTTACAATCTACAGTTATCCGGTTCGTATCAAAATCAATTTTAATTAGCGACCTTCAAACCCTGTATCTAGCTGATAGCAATATAACTATATTAGCACCACAAATAGACACATGCACCTATGTGAAGCAATAGTTGAGGTGATGTGGAGCTTTATAGATTTATAGATTCCAAATGTCTATTCGCCGAATATATGTACGTACATCTTTTGATTGCTTTTATTTCACACACAACTTCTATATTGTTGCCTGCTGCTACCTGTGTTCACCGAGAACTCACGAAATTAAGAAATCTTCGCGTGTATTTATTTATCTCAATTTGTTATTATTTTTTGTAGTTGTTTTCTGATTTGACCGCTTTTATTATTATCTTCGCTGCCTAACTGCCACGACCACTTAGCTTTTGATGCTGCTCCTTACCTCTATTTACCGTTGTGCTAATTTTAGTTATTTGCGCTTTTTTGCTCCATTTTTTGATCGTGTTATGCTCAGTTGCTGTTGGCACTTTATCATCGTCATCAAAATATTATTGTGTTGTGTCATTGTTGTTCCATCCTTATGCCAACCGCTAATGTGTAAATACCGTCAGACAATGAGTCTACTTGAATGAGTGCGTGTGTATTTACTTTGGTTTTTATTTTTGGACTTTTTTGCGCGTTGGTGTTTACCAACTTTGCTTAGAGAGATATCAGGCGAATGCGGGATAGTAAGTGCAATGAGGCAAGGTATTCTGGGTACCTCTTATATCATTGACATGTAAGCAATTTTCAGTATTTTTCAAACAATGGCGTAGGACCTTATGATTTATGAGACCTCTAACACATTAGTTAATTATAGATTGGTAGATTGGATAACGATGTGATCCATAAGCGGCAACCTTCCTGTGATCAATATACAGTCCTTTTTGGGCTATTGGTTTCTAAGTCATCAAATAGTGGTTATAGTCGAGTTTGCAACAGCGCACCAGTCACTCCTCCCTTGGTTGTTTGGCATCAATTGAAGATTCCAGATGCTTCTCCACTTGGTCTTTCCCACGAACTGGAGGTCCTCTGCTTCCCCCGGCAGCTACTACATCGAATACTCCTTCTTAATTCGCTGAACTATGCCAATGTCGTCGTATATCTCGAACAGCTCATTATTCCATCGCAATGGATCAAAGATCTTCCGCAGAACTTTTCTCTCGACAACATGTAACGCTGACTCATCTGTCCATTTCTCTGCACCATATAGCAGGACGGGAATGATGGGTGACTTGTAGAATTTAATCTTTGTTCGTCGAGAGAAGATTTTACTTTTCAATTGCCTACTCAATTCGAAGTAGCACTGGTAGTCGTTATACAGAATACCCCTTTGAATTGGCATAATTGCATTCTAACCTATCATTATGCGTCTCTGTTAGTATATGCGCTTTATCAGAGTTGCCTATTCGATTCATCACTCTCCAAAGTTTGATAAACCCAAAACAACTCGCATGAAGTTTGGAGAAGAAGCATATTAAGCCAAATAACGTTCTCTTTATCAGTTTATATACATACATACAATAAGTATTTCTGGGTCACCAGCCAAAGCTTCATTTTTTCTTTTTACTTTTCATATATACTCACAAAATGAGTGCCACCACAATATTACATCACTTAAAGTCGTCACGGCGTACAATTATTATCGAAGATGTTACTCCCATGTTCAGCTTCATTCTTCAGTACACACATCTGTATATATATACGTATGTATAATAAAAGCAGTACATCAGCTGCGGCACCATCGCGCTCACGACATTACTGTGCCACAAAAAAGAACAACCACCAGTGTGGCAGCGTCAGCCTTCACACAGTTTGCATAGCCACTAAGCAACATGGAATCTCGCTGATTTTCTTTCTTTTTTTCCATTTTTTTTTTTTTTTTTGTTATTTTTTCTACTTTTTCTCGTTTTTTTTTTTTCTCATGTCGTTGTAGGTACATTATCTGTCTTCATAATCTATTCTTGCAGCGCTGTGTCCCAATGAGCGACCATCAGCGCCTGCATTCAATTCCATCATAAATTGCGCGACTGCTGCTGCTGCCACCACTCACTGCTCCCCGGCATTTATCCTCTTGATTGCTTTCGCATATTATTTCATTTAATTTTCCATTTATTTCGTTTTGTTTGCATTTGTGTTCTCCATTTCAATGCTTACTTTTATTAATTTATTTCTGATTTTGCTATTTCTGTGCTGCTGTGTGCTTCTAATTTATTTTTCCCGCTCCTGCCGTTTGCGGAGCTGTCGCCAACTCTGCAAATTGTTTTCGTTTTCTGTTTCTTGCTTTTTTTACGGCTGTCATTTGGCGTCATCTGTTGTTATTGTTTTGCTTTTGCTTCGAGTTCCCTACGCTGGCTGTAATTTAATCACTGAACTGACCTGCCACAATAAAATGTACGTAGAAATAAGAAATATGAAAGAAGCAAGATAACGTCGCTCGGCAAACAAGTGAGCGAACAGCGCACCGAGCCACTATGAAAACAACGCGCGATCAACAGTAAATAAAGGCGAACACACAGGCAACAACAAACCGCATAAAGCACTCGCGTAAATGCACGAACACATGTGCATTGTACGATAGCACGACAAGCGGTGGTGGCGGCGAACAGCCAAATATTCAGCTCCACGCCGCGTTGAGCCATTATCCGCCGCCGTCTCACACACCCACTCGTCGCCACTCGGCATACACGCGATTTGTTGTGATTACTTTCTTGGCAATTTTGGAATTTTTCAGCAATGGCTTTCTTGTTGCGGCTGCAGGTAGTCGACTGCCTTGTACGTAAGACGTTGTTGTCTGTGCTCACAAACCGCGCGATTCATGCCTCTGGAGATCTAAGCTGGAGCTGCTTTGCAATTTATGATAATTTCGTCCATGGTTGATGGTCATTGTTATGTAAAAGCTGGTACTTACCTTTCTCCTTGCGGCTGCTGACTGCGTTGCACCCACCGTTCTTCATTGACATACAGCCACTGCACGCGCATCAGACGCTAGTTTCATTGATTATTCTCGTGCGACTTCCACACATCGCACAAACGTCTGGTGTTGTGTACCCACCATTTAGAGGCGGACCCTTGCCGCACTGCTGCAACCAATCACGCGCAATCCCTCCTTCACCTTGCCGAAATCGGGTTCGCACGTTTTCTGTCATTCTTCATACTTCGAGCGGCGTGGAGCAACAATGCAACCGAGCGAAATGCAAATCAATATTGCAATCTCATATCTCCCGCTTCTTTCGCTGTGTCTTTCTGCTGCTCGCCTGCTTTCCTGGTCTTATCGTCGGCGACTGATTGCTTCCTTATTTCTTACTTATGCTACGGCATTCTCGCTTTTTATGTTGCACATGCAACATTTTTTATTGTTTTGTTATTACATGTGCAACATATTTGCACAAACTTGTTGGGCAACCTGCAACATGCATCGCACACACGTACTAAATCAACTTGTTGTGCATACCTACATACATAAGTCGGTAGTATTCCGGCAACATGTTGGCGCTCTTCTTTGGCTGCTGCTCCGGTTGTCGCTGCCACTAAACGGCCATGAACTCCAACACAAAATGTAGCAACATGCAAACACACAATGTTGCAAGTAGCCGTCTATGCAGCATCGCACACGAGCGTATATGCGCCTGTTTGGACGCCTTCGTATGTGGCAGCAACAAGCATATTAAAGGTAATAAAAAAATTTTTTGTTGCTACATCACCAAACGAGCAGCAAGTAAAGCAAGCTACTTACAAACGGAACAGACTCAGCATAAACAGTAGCAGGACTAAGTACGAGTAATGCCCTAAAGGAAATGTTGAGCATTGGGAAAGCAGCAAGTGAACAAAAACTGATTAAAAACGGTTTAAAAAGTGGGCTCTCTCAAGGCTTCGCAGCTAACAGAAAAGAAGTATGCTGGAAGACGTTTGGAAAGCATACAAAGGCCAGTCTGTCTTTGTTTCTGTAGAGCTCGCAGAACAACGCCAAGTCTCGCACTAAAACTTCGCAAAACTTTACACTTACAACAAACAGACCTCTTTTGTAAATAACTTACAGCGAAGTCAGCTCTTAGACTTAGGGAACCCTTTTGGTCGCAAGTAACAAGGATGCTTAAAAAGTTCACGTTTCATTCGATTACCACGAATTTTTGAAATCCTATAAAATTTAATTGAAATTCGGTCCCCGAATATTGTCTACCCTTCCAGAGAAGATTTGGAAAGGGGAAAGGTGAACAAGGGCGCAGTGATAAGCATACATACGGATAAGTACAAACCAGATCATAGAGTCGGAGGTGATGTCTTTTCAGCAAAGCTAGATACCAAATACCAAAATCGCCTACCAGGCCACGATAGTGTCTTCCAAGCGGACATCAAAGCATTTAGAGAAAGCCTTCTTGTTTAACAAGGAGTGTGCTCCCGAAAAAGCATATATTTATATAAATAGCCCGGCGGCTTTGAAATTCCTAAATAGTCTTACGGTTTCGCCAAAATTAGTGAGAGAATGTCTTGATCTCTTAGTGGATGGAAAATCATATTTCACAATAAACCTGCCTTGGAACCCACCCTAGTGCTATCCCTGTAACTGTAAAGCAGCTGAACTAGCCAGAACAGAATAGGAGTCCTTACAGGACGCTGTCTAATTGCCAGGTATGGCAATCTGTTAAGAAGGTGATGAAGAAGAGAATATAAAACATATTCTTGGCAAATGCAGAGCCTTGCATAGAAACCAATCGCAACCATCGGCCGAGAGTTTCTTGACGCTGTCTAAGAGGTTGCACAGATAAAAGTTTTTATGCCGATGGACTTCATCAAAAGCACGGGGTGATTTGCGTGATTCAGTAAAGAGATAATAGACTGAGGGGACTTTAGTCTCAGTGGTATCACAAGGGGCCTCCTAAAGGCCTGTGCGTCGTCAGACAGCCGCTCACTCAACCCTCCTCTAGGGCAAAAAACAGTCGGAAGTTTCTTTTTTGCTCTTTTCAGAAGGGTTATTTTTCTAAGCTTTTAAAAATCTTCCAATAGAGTTCTGGCATTCTCATAATTGTTATTTTAGAACTTCCAAGAAGGAAGTAAAATACATAGGCGTGTAAATTTTGATATTTTTTTCCTGCTGGCTCATTTATGCGCTTCCCAGCTCTCGACTACGTGTGGCAAGCGCAAAAGTCATTGTTGCCATATTCGCCACTTTATGGCTTTCGTCTGTCGTTTTTTTGTTTTTCATTTCGCTTTTGCTTGCTTCTATTAGCTTTCGTGTTATTTTTATGTTATTTAATTTTTCATATTTTATTTTTGCCCTTATTTCTTTTTATTACTTTCTCAGCTGCTCTGCACTGCGCGCTCCCTTTGAAATTGTTATTTTGGTTTTTACTTTTTATGCGCTTTGCTTTATTAACCATATTCTTCCAATATATTTGTTTCGCTCGCGACTCGACCGCGCCGCAAGCCCACGGCACTACCGCGCCTCTTCCACTCACACACACACACACACACACACGTAGTGAGCAAATAAACAACCCAACGGCACCTTTGCTTTCGCCCTTGCTCGCTCGCGGCCCGCGTCTGTATGCGCCGCCACCGGAATTCTCAATGATTGTAAATTCAATTTAAAATCCATTTAAAATATCAACAATCTGAAAGTATACAATTTAAATTAGATTAAAAAAATTTCAGGAAAAACATTTAATAAAATCTTTATTGCCGCCGTGATTTTTTTTTTTATGATAAAAGGATTTCACTGCACGACACCAAGAGTTTCAGACAATTAAGTAGTTCAAAAACATTTACTTGTTAGAAATTGAAGGGACCGTGCTGCACTGCATTGTGTCTAACTTTTCCCACACCCTCTGTATGTGCGTGTGTCTGGGTGTATTTGTGCATTTATGACGTTGTCAGTTGCCGCCGCTGAACTCTGCGCTTAGTTACCGCGTTGATCCTTTGATTTTCAATTTGATGTTTTATTGCACGTTTCCTCGTAATATTAAATTCGGCGTTGATTTATCTCAAGTGCGGCAGAGAACAGATGCAGGCGACTATTGAAAATAAAATTAAAATTTTTTTTTCAAGTTAAATGCACTCAATTCATGATTTACGCTCGTTTATTCAAAAGCTGTCATTTAATCCAGAAAAAGCAATGGTTTGGTGTGGTTTGTGGAATCATCGGCGACCGTTATTGCGCTATAACAACTGATTATTTTATGCCTGAAATTGAGACTCCTGATCTCGGCGACATTTAGTTTTAACAAGGGCCGCTTCTACTCAGCCCTTGGAAGAAATAAACATTCCCCATAAGATTTGAAGATTCTACGTCTTTCTTTAAAAAAAAAAGTACAGAGCGCCGAAATTTATCACCTTTTATAATAAATTGTCAGCACAATGTAACTACAGCTATAAAGCTATCACACTTTTCTAAGAAAATATATCAAAACTTGTGAAATTATATAATTCCCGAATAAGATCGAATACCATTTCTGAAGCCTTAGGGTTTCTCGAATGGGCTTATGACATCAGGATTGTCTATAAAGATAGAAATCGTCGAGATTACTTCAACAATCCTCTGAATACCTGAAGTAGAACGCTCAAAATCACTTAATGAAACATGTGTATTAGGGTGGTTAAAAAAAAAGTCAAATAAAATGTTTTTTTCAGAAAATTTCCTACAAGGCTAACATCCGAGTTTTGCAATTAAGGAGTTATAAAAAAATAGGTCTAAGAAAAAATCGAACTTTCGAACCAGTTTGACAAGCATTCTATTTTCTACTTAATCCATGAAACGAATATGTTTCAATTAGTTAAAAAACGATATATGTACATATGAGTTCTTCTAACTGATAGTGGAAAAAAATAGAATAAACCGTTAGACTGAGAACTTTACCGTTACAATTTAGAGCTCATACTTGGAGCGCCGTTCTTAGAGATGCTTATTAACCATTTTTTTTAGAGTACGAAGTGAAAAATAAACATTAATTTTTTTTTTTTAACTCACCCTAAAGCATATATTTTGGTTTAAAAAAAAAGTTTAATTAGGTGATAAACTATTAAAGTAATCTGACAGAATATTATACGAAACAAAAATAAGCATTCGAATTGTTTTTTTGACCCACCCTAATGTAAAAATTTTGGATTTAACAGAAATGGCTAAAAAATATATTAAAGCATTACGACAAAATATTGAAAAACAAAACTAATTCAGAATGGGAATATAGATGTTATGCGTAAGCTTTCTCAGTCGTAAGATCTCGCAATTCGAATATTAGTGCACAGCTACGGTTACTAGAGCAAAGTATTATAAAGCGAATTCCAGAACCCTCATAGTTCAAAATTGAATGCGCCGAAAAGTAGTTATATAAACACAAATCTTAAGTGTAATGCTCCGAAAAGTAGGAAGAGATAAGCGCCTGTCTACATTTCTTACGCCGACACGCTAATATTCGGCGACGCACTAAACGTAATCAGATATACGATTGCGACTATTTTCCTAAACACCTAAAGCTAGGCTAACCATACACCACTCTAACACATAAACTTTTGTATACGCTGCCGCAACACACTCCACCTCCAACTGTCTCTTCACAGACGACTAAAAAGGTAATAACTATTTTCGCAGCTATCTACTTAATATCTCATTAGAGAAAATTACTTAGCATCATTTGAATATGAATATGAGCAAGCAGCGTTGGCATATCGTCTCAACCCCAGCGTTGAAAGAAAGTGCCCCTGCACGGCGCCACACCTACCACTGGCGACGGCGGCGTGGAAGTAGTGGGGGTGAAGCGCGTTTGCCAGCATACAGCCGCCAAGCAACGCCAAAAAGCATTCTCGTGTTCAACGGCCAAAGACAAACAATGCCACCCAAACAATGGAGGCGACTTGATGGTGGTGTAGCGTAGAGTAGTTTGGCGACAGGCAAATTAACATATGAATAGAGAGTGTGCCGAGTGTGCCGAGTGTAAAACGCATAGAAGGCTAGCAGGCGGCTGCAGAGCTGACAAGTACTTTAGCAGAAGTGAAATAGACTTCCTCCTCCCCCACGTCTGGCTGTCGTACACTCGCAGCACTTACAGCATGTGAACTATGGTTCGTCGTTTGCCGACAGCGCACGAGTATGTAAGTTGAAAGTTTCTTGCACAACTCTGCGGTGGCAACTATTAAGGGGCACATGCTAGTGAATTTAAAGTGAGGAGTTTGCTATCTCAAGCATTCGGTTGGTGCACGGGGAAAACGTGTGTCTGATTAAAAAATTAATCAAGTGATAGCACAGCAATTTTTTCTTTGATATTATTCCTCCTGAGAGCGATTGTCTTTGGGTTTGTGTTTAGAATGCCAAATTGATACACAAATTGGAGGAACTATTGGATGAACGAGGGTTGCAATTGAAGGGCTAGGTAATTAGAAGTTGAATTTTGTCGAGTTGACAGTTTTTGGTCGTATAAAAATCGGGCTCCGCTTCGGTTACGTAGATCCGACTGTCGTGGGAAGGGAATTATTAGAAGTCATGATGATCGCTTTATAGGTCGATGATAATCCCATACAAGAATTTCGTATAGTTCAGTTCTTTATAATCCACAAATCTGAAAAATATTTCTATCTTAAGCTTTACTTTCCGAAACCCCAAATGGGCATGTAGTTTAATCTTATCCTTTAAACGATATACCTAAAAACCACAATCGGTTAGTGACAGCTTAAGTTAAGTAAGGCTAGATAGCTGATCAAATATCGCAGAAGGACACTATAATAAGTCCTTAGTAACCAATACAAATTTGCACAGGCGTTTAATTTCCAATTCCGAAAGCTCGGTGGGATGTGTGAAGGTATACGGAGCCAACTGCTTAAGTCTTGACAGTCAAGATGAAATTATTGAGTGGTTTCCATCTCACCTTCTTTCATGCAGCTTCTGCATATGGCACCTGGTATGATTCACATCCTTACTGCGTCGACGCCAATACGACAATGGCCCGTTAAAAGCCCCAAAACTGAGCAGAAGCTAGCCTTACAGAGGGCAAAGAGATCACTAGATCTCTTGCGATCAATCTTAGGTCAAAAGGCTTTTGCGACAGCGCATGTACCGCGCTGGTGAAGCTTCTGCGAAGCCCAGCTATCTACTAGGTTCGTGACAACTTCGACCATAATCCATGAAATCTCCTTGAAGTTCTTATAATCTTTCAAAAATCTATAAGTCAGTCATTCACATCCGATAGGGAAAAAATTGGACGGTTTATAAAAAGGTTTCGAAGTTTCGGAAAAATGCTCCAAGATCTCTTAGTGACAGTTAAATACCTGGAGGTCGTTACCCTCCGCACAAAATTCTTCTAGTTCTCTCAAAAGTTTGCATCGCTAGACCTTAATTTTCTGTATTAAAGGAGTCTCTATAAAGTTAGCGAAATCTCCAGATCCTGCAGTCTAAAGATCCTTTATTGTTATTTTTTTAGCGCAATTAAACATCCTTGAAGTAATTTGAAGGCATGCTGCCGAGTTGATAGCCTTTGGCCCCATCAAACTCCGCATCCATTCCGATTACGTAGTACCATATGTCATGTAGACTGACGTTGAGCAATATCAAAAGCTCTGTGGGAAATGGGAAAGGCCTCTCCGAGCCGTTCGATACCAAACGAGGTTTCAGACAACGCGATTCTCTATCCTGCGACTTCTTCAATATACTGCTGGAGAAAAAAAGGGTTGAACAAAGACGAAATAAGACAATGGCATCATCTAATGAATCGGTCTTAAGAGTGTTCAAAAGAAAGGTTTTGCGATTTGGCCACGACGAATAACGCAGTCCATGGAACGATGAGCTGTACGAGATATACGACGATATTGACTTAGTTCAGCGAATCAAGAGATCTCAGCGGCTGGATGAGCACACTCTAGCTTTGAAGGTTTCGGTTCAGTATTCTCCGATGGATGCATAAGAGGAAGACATCCACTTGGTCGTGCGATCGGTCTACAGCTTTGTCTTTGTCATATATTAGAGATTTATATTTTTTTACTCGTGACTTAGTCTAGCCACCAGACCCTTTTGAAACCGAAGTTCCTAAAAATATTACCTTACGAATTCCTATATGTTCTTCCTTAACAATACTATTGTCTTTTGCCTTGTTCTTTTGGCAACAAGTAAGCTGTGTAACTGAAGTTGAGAATTAAAGCGTGAAGGCTTCGATTTGCCAATTCGTTATGCCAATTGACATGCCAACAAATATGGGACTGTAAATATGCCTGCATATTCTTCGAATTACAGCACGACCGAGCCTAGTTTTGGCATACCTTTGCATATGAGCTGGCGGCCTTCGTAGCCTTTTGGCCAATAGCAGCAAGATTCAGCAACAATGTCCATAATTAACGGCACTGCGCGAGTTTTTGCGAATTTCCTTTGCTCATTTGCTTGCGCTCTTTTGGAATTCAATGTGTTTTTGTTTCCGTTTGCACTTAAATTACATTTCAATATTTCTACCTTTCGTGCCGTGTTATTGCTTCATTTCATTTTCGGGCAACACATAAGCGCCTTCCCGGAAAGGATCCTTATGCACATTAAAGTCATCAAAGGGTTAAGTTGCAGAACTTCCCAACACGTTTACCTACACTCGAAATGAATTTATATTATGTACATATTTTAAAGCTGCAAATAAGTGTCGGTGGGTGTATGTGTGTGCGCACTACTTACTCATTCACATTCACATACAACTTCAACTTCGCTTTTGTGTGCTCCTTAAGTTGGTTGTGGCGCTCCTCCTTTACCACTTTCGCTCCACTGCGGCTTCATAAAAAATTTATGTGCCATTGCTGCCACATGGAATTCACTCTTATCGGCCAACACCGCCGCCACACAACCAACCGACTTCAACCGCTTCGCATTCGTCCTTGCTCCTCATCTTTCACACACAATTCGCTTTCATGCGCTACCTAGCTATGTGAGCGTATGTGCATAAGCCTCCATGTATGTATACATATATGTGTGTGGATTGGCAACAGTCGCATTTGTCGTTGTTTTTGTTGCGCCATCACAGTGGCATTTGGAGTCACTTGCTGCCAATCGCTTTGGAGTAATACTGCTGACTCAGCGCAGTGCTCGCGCAAAGCGCTCCCCATCGTCCACTCCGCCGCCACCGCCGCACACAGCTCTCCCCTACCACGGCACATGCTGCCAGCCATTGCAAATCTCCTGTGTATGTGTCGGCAGTTAAATTCTTCGTTCTTTCAACATAAAAAAAAAACGCTTCGTTTGGTCGCGCATTTGCTTGGCTGAAATTGTAAATTTTGCATTGCCATTCGTTTGGGGCAACAACACTTTAATGAAAAACGTACAAAAAACAAGCAGCAGGAATTTATGTTAACACAGTAAATATGCGCATAAACGCGCTGACAAACTGGCGCGAAGCTCGGCCGCGAGGGCGGTAGGCCAGCCACCAGGCGGGCAGCAAGGCTGGCAGTCAACAATGTTGGCTACAACATTTCTACAATGTTGCTGATTTGTTGCGCATTTTTTCGTTCGGATTGCGTACAACACCATCATGCAACATTTGAAATTTTTGGTTGAGTGAAAATGAATGTTCAGGAAATTTTCACAAATGAGCGGCATTTTGAAGTGTTTTTCGCAGAAACTTTAAGCATCTCCCGAGCTGTTAAATTAAAGATGTGTTTGGGCAGTTTTTGCTGCACTGAAGGCACGACGGTTTTAAAAAATATTTGCTTTACAAATTTTTGAAAAAAATATTTTATTGTTTGTTGGTCTGCCAAAATAATATAAATTTAGCGTGCTCCAATAGCAGCGTTGCAATTAATGAAGGTATTCCATAAGGCGATAATTACTTTTTCTGAGGCTATATTTTGCAATTATTTCCAGAGCCCGGCAACATATTGACTGTTATGAAATCTTTGAATCTAAAATTTCATACTGTCACCACTCGCTCTATGACTAAATAATGGAAATTAAATGACACTAATGACATCCGATTGTCGAACATAGAATCCTTTTTGTCCGAAAACACGATACTTTTCAAAAATTATCGGTAACATATAGAAAAGCTGGCTAAGTGGAACCACCTTCACTGGTAAATGGATTAGATTGGAACCCTCTCAGTCAGATAACATGCTCAACACTTACACTTCTTAGACCAGGATCTCTTGCGTTTTACATGCTTGTAAACAACCCACTTTTCGTCGACCGTAACAATTCGCTTCAAAAATGTATCTTGACGCTTGATAAGCAAATCATACTCGTTAATGCGACGCAGCAAATTTTGTGCGGTTAGAACAGAGGGACTCGTATGTCAAGCTTCGAAATCAATCCTAAACGTTTCATGTGCTTACGAAGTGTCGCGTTAGACAAATTTAATCTTTCAGTAATCTCTCGAGTTGTGACTCGACGTTTTGCATCGAACAACGACTCTATTTTATCCACATCAGCTTCAAGAGTCATTCCAGGCCGTGGCGCTCATCTGAAGAACATAACTTCTTCATACATACATCTCTTCTTGACATACATACATCACATAGCTTTCGGTTTCCATATATTATATATAAATTTACATGGATATCAATGAAATTTTTTGTTCCTGTACATTCAATGCCATTATGAATGGAGCTCGACTTCTTTCGTATGGCCACCATGGAAGACACTCGCTGTCACTCGCGCATATCTTCCAATTCGGGCCAAAAATATTCAGTTGTCATTGAGCGTTAGCGACTCCCATTCACTGTAACGTGCCGGTCTTGATTATCACGGAAGAAGTACGGCCCAATGACGCCGCCGACCCTTTAACCGCATCAAACCGTAAATTTTTCGGGATGCAATGGTGACTCATGGAGTACGAGTTGATTATTGCCTGACTATTAAAGCATATTTTGCTTATTGACGCAGCCATTCAACCAGAAATGAGCCTAATCGCAGAAGATTTTTTTTCGTTGAAAATTCGGATCATTTTCTAGTTGTTGCTCAGCCAAAGAGCGGGAAAAATATGGCGTCGTGTGCTGTCCCTATGGGTTTATCTGAAATATCGCACACATTCATGTCTCGCCAAATTGTTTAGATCGGGCTATAGATGTCATACAAACTGACAGATGAAAATCACGATACAAATATTTGTATGTCCTTTTATACTATAAGAAATGCACCTGTGAAGTGTAATGTAGTTATTTGCTAGTTGTTTATAGAAGAAGTTCACCTTTTCTCTTGTTCCCCTTCAAAATATTCTCAACCCTTGTCAGCAGGTATAAACCACCATATCTAAACACACAATAACGACCTTGCGTCGCTTTCAACGCCGAGCAATAATCTCAAAATAGACTGTTTTACAGCTCAGCTAATTATGCGCTCAGCGTCAAAACAGGAGCCATATTCATGTCTGCAAACCATAAACATCAATGGGCTAACTACATTCCAACACACACACATCCACGTGATATAGTTGTACATACATACATATGTGTGAGGAAAGTAGAAATTCGTGTATGTTTAGTGAAAACAGATTTGCCGACGAAACGCCAGAAAACAGCACGAAAATGTTAATTTTCATTTTAATCTGCACAAGCTTTGTTGTTACTGCTGTTGCTTTATTGTTGTTGCCTGTGCGCTAGCGCTGCTATTGCTGTTTGCCGGCACGATGTGTAAAGTCTGCACAAAATGTGTGAAATGCAAATATCCTGTCGGTGTCGGTCGCTGCAGACCGACGAACAGCCGGAATATAGCATAGCAGCAGGCGCAAAGGTGAGCGGCGGCTCGAATACACATACACACATACACACGTACACATTTACATATTAGATATGCATGATATGAATGTAGGATTGTAAAATTTGCTTATAAGTACATTTGTTTGGCTAACTAACTGTATTCGTATGTTTTTTTTTTTTTGGTTTTTTTTCTTTGTACGAAAGTATATTTAATTAAATTGCACACACATGCATGCATATGTATGTAAGGTATATGCACAAATGTGGTATATAAATGCTTTATTGATTTAAGCACTTTGAAATCATTCGTTTGAAAAATTGTGTCTACTCTTCAGGTATCTGGCGTTCTTATCTTCCCATTATCCTCTTACACTCCTCAACTTCCCTCAGCCTGCTGTGCGCATTTTCTTAGAATATTGATTTTGTTATTTGTGCATGAAATGTGCGTTTGTGTGTTCATCCGTTTGTGGCTTTGACTCGGCGCTCAGATTACTTGAACACTCAGTCTTTGTTGCTGCTTTCCTGCCCGCATGAAATCGTTCAATAATTTTTTAGCGGAAAAGTTTTGAAAAAGTTTGCTCTTTATCATTCTTTTCTTGGCACAGATTCGCAATTACTTTTAGAAATTTGCATAAAAAATATGTGATGAGCATCGAAAATTAACGGTGTCATAAATATGGCAAAACGGTTGTTATACTTTGTGGCAGCATATCTATTCATTGTTAGCATTTATTCATATAGATGCTTTCGTTTAGGGATGTAACCAGTTGTGAGTGTCTTAGGCTCACATATTTGCTTACAAAATTCTTGGCTAAAAAATAAAGCACAGTTACAACAACCACAACTCCCTTTTAGTTGTTGGTAAAACTTCTTTCTTGCCCTCTGCCAAAACTAGACTTTGCCTCTAGCGAACTCTATGAAAATTGAAAGGCTAGGACCAATTATTTTCCATAACCGGCGTAGATTTTGATCTCACTGCAGACTGTCACCTCGGAAATATTTTCCAAAACCATATAGACAACATACGTTTACTTACAAACAAAGTTTCTTTATGGAGAACTAAGTGAACTCTAGTCTACAGTGGTTCGTGATGATGGAAATCAAACTTCACAAGTCCGCATACCACGTAGTTTAAATATGTAGTATCTATAGATAGAGTAAGTTTGCCACGAAGTTAGTGACAACCAAAAGGAAACGCCAGGGACCTTGTAAACTATATACACGGAAGCAAAAAAGTCGCCGTCAAAGCACTTTTTGTGGTGGCCTTCTTTTCGATCGACTGAAAAGGGGCTCCATTCCGATGATTGTTGACTTGTTTGCATGTCATACTCATAAATCCTTGTCTTATCGGCTTATAATGTTCTCCATGAATGTGGCATCCGAATCAAACATGTCTAAAGAGATCAGTTTACGGTACTATTTAAAAAAAATCAGCTTTATTGGGACGAGTCGAGCAAAAACGCGATTCACATTCAAAATAATCGCTAAAATCATTCGAACGAACTCGCGAGAGATGTCGAGAGTTCAAGAGCTCGAAGGTCGTCCAGAACGAGGCATGTATTCAACGATCTCTCGACCGTCTTTAAAGGCGTTGTAAGCTTGAATTTTTGATAAAACTGAAACATGGTAAGCCTTTTTCAATATTCGTAACGATTCCGCACACAAAATCTGGTTAGAAAAGCAAAACTTGAGAAAATTTCTTTGTTCGATATTTTTATCCAAAAATTGCAAAGCTCTACTGAGGTGTACTGCCAGCTGTTGTTTGACCGTTTGCGGTCATATTTGGCATAGTACTTAAGAACAGTCCTACCAACATAGCACTTTTTTCACAGTGTTTCACAGCGGAAGTTTCACTTCAGTTTCAGCGGAACACGCTTAGTCAGTATATTCGTGTCCCTGTGTATACGCGAACTAGTTCCCCAGTGTATTGAGATCTCGAACTGATATTTTATACACATCCTTTGCTCCACAAGAAATTGATAATTTGTCGAAATTGTCGACATCGGACCACTATAGCATATAGCTGCCATACAAACCGAACGATCAATATCAAGATTTTTTTAAACAACTTTTTTATTTGACTAGAGATCTTAAAATAATTAGGCATAGAATACTTTCTAAAGCAAATCTAGATTCTGGGAATATATTTCTCAGATCGGATCTCGACAGCCATACAAACTGAACGATGAAAATTATTATAATTTTTTTTTTTATGAAAACGTTTTTTTTTACATGATTTTAACAATAGTTTCTCTTATTTTAAATAATATTGACAAGAAAATTATTTTGTGGAAATTTAACTTGGTTACTGTGATACCACGCATTTTTGTGTGTCTGCTGAAAATCACCACAATCTATACTCAAATCTAAGAACAATTTACGAAATTTCCACTCAAATATGCATGTGATATTCGAAACCTCGAAACCTCGAAACTCTCAACCACATACTGTGAACTAAATTCGGTCAGACAATGAGTAAAACACAAAAAGATTGCTATCTTCTCATCCAATAATTCCCAACAATCAATTGCATTTCTTCGCCCATTAAATTATTCAAGTCAATAATTTGCTTCAATATTTTTTTGCTCGCACTTCAGCTAAGCCGACAGCAAAATAACATGCCGAACAGTACGGATTTTCAATTGCTTTAATATTTGATTACCATAACAATACATTCTCGATAGGCACACACATACACACGCACACACATACACAATTATGCAAACATTTATCGTCTGCTGACACAAAAGTATTTCGTGTGTTTCCGCTCGTGCACAAAAGACTTTTCACTATTTATTTATCGAACACTTCTGTGTTTAACAAAAGTTTCAATAACAACAACAACAACAGTCCAGAGTATGTACAATCCCAATTCAATTCAATGCATTTTATTGCCGTCGTATTGTGGAAAACTTTTTCGTAATGAATTTATCAGCTCAATACAATCTTTGTCGCCGCTTCAGTGACTTATTTACGAAAATGCAGCATCATTGTGGCATACACACACACACACACACATGCACAGCTGCAGTTATGCAAGAGCCGAATTGGCCGTTTGGCATTTTTACATATTGTAGAGCCGCAACAACAACAGCAACCAGCAACGATATGACTCTTGGCATAGAACAGATACGAGTATTAGTTCTCATGTGACACCGCTTACTTTCATACACATACATATATACTTATATAATACGTATATGCATCCAACATTTATGTGCATGTTGTTGTACGCTGCAAAGATTGTAAATTTTATTTTATTGCATTTTAATGTGTCTCTCCGCTGGAGTTGGAGTTAAATTGACTCGGTTGCTTGCCAACGCCGACGTAACTGCCAGCCGCCAGCATTTATATATATGTATGTAAGCCATTTTCAAAGGTTATTTTACTAATTCGTAATTCATATAAAAATGCACATGTGTGTGTGTGTGCCATTGATATATCGTCTGTGTAGTTTCATTAAGAATGCCTTCGTTGCAATGAATATTCTTAATTATGTGAGAAATGATGATGACGACGCTGCCATTTAACAGGTTCATGGGTGGTCGAACAATACAAAATTACAGAATTCAATTGCCAATGCATGACTGAGTGTGTTACGCTGTTGTACCTTGTATGGACTTACATTTATATTATAAGTAAGCGAATGCAATTTGTACCCAGCAGAGAAAATTACGTCTCAGAGGGTCCATCTGTTGAGTGGCATTTTCGAAAAAGGAAATTGAAAAAAGGCTATTGGAAAAAACTTCACTACTTGGATCACAATTTTTTCGCTTAATACTTTGAATAAACGCTTCTTAGACATTTCTACGAAATTCTCTCCAATATGAGCACTAAATTTTGGCGGGAATGTTCACCGCCTTACAGTTCTCTACATTTTTCTCACTAGATATTAGTTAAAAAATTTCGCTTTAAACTCCTACAATTTATATATAAAATAATATTTTTATCGTTTTATGTTTATTATGCTTTATTGTTGACTGACCTTGAGACCTAACGCTTGTTCGCTGTCATTGAACTGTGTGCCTGTTCTACTCAAAATCAACTACTGCTCCCTTAACAGCTCGATTTCGATAAGAGTTCACTCGCAGTGACGCCGAGCCTTTAAGCAGACCAGTTCCGCTGTATGTCCACAGCAATTTTTTCTGCTTAGCATTTTATGCGCAATTGCATGAATTAGCTGATCAATGTCAAGCGCTTTATCATGGGAATTTCATGACAAATTGTGCCCATACATACATAGACTAATATACAGCACACCTCATTCTTGCGAATTTTCTTTCAAAATTTATAGATCCGAGATTTTTGTACTATTTCCACAAAGACACGTTTTTTCTGTTGTACATAATAAGATGCAAAGGCTTAATTTACATATCGGTAAAATTATAGAGCAAATTCTACAAATCACTCATCATCCGCATTCTGCTACTACTGCTAGAACAACTGATGAGTCGACTTATGAGTTTCCAAGAAAAAGGTTCTGCGGTAGATTTATGGTCCTTAGCGCATCCGAAAAACACTCCGACTCTGAGAGTATTCGACATATTGGAAGAGGACGACCTTCCCTCCATTGGACAGATTAGATGGAGAAGGACCTGACCTGGCTTGCGTATCTTGCCTGCAGCTAGATAGTGCTCTAAGTCGATGTTAGGACCTCGAAGCTTTCGCACGTCTAAAAACACAACATGATCGACCTGGTTGGTGACTTTTTGTTCCGGACACAGCTAGGTAGCTTGATGAATTTTTCTATGCTGGAATTTAGTACTACAGGTAACCATATTTCGGTCCCCGGTGAAGTTCGTTCGGCCTCAACCCATTTTGGGATGTTTCATTATAGAGGCTCAATTTACCGACCGTTGTGCCAAAGATATCTTCTTTTCCCACCCTGGCTTTAAGGTACCAAGCACCATTTTGACGTCATGGTGGGGTCGGCTCTCATAAGTACACGTTCAAACGTGGCATGGTGAATGCCAGGACTCGGCGACGGAGTCTCTCTCCCACTACGAATCCCACACCGAATTTATGCGCCATTATATGACCACTGTAGCAAATGCCACAAAGAACCTGCTCATCTTTGTCCCGTCCATTGTCATTCAAGGATGGTTGTGATGTTAGCCTTTACTCTAACGAGCACATAAAACAGCTCGGCAGCGGCACCTTCTTAATTAAGGGACCGAACATTCCAAGTGCATGCCCTTAAATCGTAATCATTAACGCTTGCAGGAGCCGTCATCAAAATGGGGGTCTGTCATCCGAGGCTGTTTTGTTCTTTTCATTAACGGCGATTTTTACGTGACGGATCCCAAACCCAGCACACAACCCTGAAGAGGGGATGTTTCGCCTTCTCACTTTAGCTCGCCTTTAAACAGATGTTTTTTGGCTTCCCCAGAGGATACTTTTCTAAGACTGGAAGTCGTGAGCCGCTTGAGCCATAAGTAAAATAATCGTTTCTGATCACTCTCAAGTGAATAGCGCACAGAGAACTTTCCTCACTTTCATGAACTTCTACAGAAGACTACATGCATTAAAAAAACGAAATTATTTAGTGGAAGACTCTCCGTACAGTTCCAAGTTGACTAACACTGTTTCTTTCGTGTAAAACTATTTTTCAAAGTATCACAAAGCTTTTGGTGAAGTAAATAGAAATTAGACAAATTGATTTTTATGCATTCTTCACTTCGCTTTGCTAAATTGTGAACTTAATTTTTGGAAAATCTGGACAATTTAGTTTTCCCACTGACGGAATGACTTTTTAAAGTCAAAGCGGTGTCAGTGGCGGATTTGCCATTAAATGAAAAATGCAAACAAATTGCCAATAAATTGCATTACCAGCATACAACAGCAACAACAAACAAATCATCATTTATAAATGACACACCGCATACCGCCCAACAGGCAGGCAAAACAAACACAGCAACAACAACAGCCGTCGTGTAAACACAATATTAGCAATTATGTAGAAAAAATCGCCTGCATTTCATAGCCGCGTCGCGCTTTGCAGCCGACAGTGTTGCCAACTAACAGCAGCAGACAGCAAGCAGAGCCGACAACGCCGATTACGGCATAAACAACAGCAACAGCAACAGCAAACATACACACACAGGCAGCCGCTATGACGAGCAACAACGGCCGACTTGCAGCGTCACAGACGCGACGCGACTCGCGACGACCATAACTTCGGTTTGGCATCGGTTTGTTTGTTGTTGATGCGCCTCACGTGCGACGTATTGAATAATTACGAAGCGCATGAACTTGGAATGCCAAATGAGTGCGACAACAACAACAACAACAACAAGAACAATAGCGGACAGAGCAACAGCAATAAAGGCAATGACAACGACAACGCCAACGACAGCGCGTCTGTAATGAATGCCCGAGCCAAAGTGGCAGTCAGACAAGCGATCGGTCAGTTGGATGAGAGGGAGCGCACGCCTACACACACATGTAGACATGCATACAAACATGCTTACAGATGTACGTACACGCGAACAGTTGTATTTGCGGTTGCTGGTGCAGGTGGGGCGTTGTTGCAAGGTGGGTGGACAGCATTTTTTATACTCTTGCAACATGTTGTTACAGGGTATAATAGTTTTGTGCAGCTAACGTTTGGGCGGATCACCTAAAAGGAAACGGGATAAGCATAAGGTTAAATAGTATATATGTATGTATGTATTAACGATCAAGATTAAGAGACAAGTTGAAATCCGAGTGTCGGACTGTCTAGCCGTTTGGCCCTCCGTCCGTGTAAGCTGTAAATTTAGTAAAAATGAAGTTATTTTGATGAAGCTAGGTATCCTTAGTGAAAAGAAGTACGAGTTCGTAAATGCACGTAATCGGACCACTGCCACGCCCACAAAACGCGCTTAGCCGAAAACCTATGCAGTGCTAAAACTAAGCTATAAATTCAGATATAAAGCTCTAATTTGGCACAGGGGATCGTAGTAGAAGGTGCACCTGTGGTCAAAAAAAAAGTGGGCGTAGTCCCGACCTCTAATAAGTTTAATGTAAATATCTCCTAAGCCACTAGAACTAAACAAACAAATTTGTCTAGCACAAAACTTATAACAACTCCTACCTAACAGTGTGAAAATGAGTAAAAGCGGAAGACAACACCGCTCACTCCCCATATAACGGTACTGTTAAAAACTACTAAAGCGAAACTTTAAGTTTTATCTCCGAGATGGTATGAGAGAGCTGTATTGCGGGTCTGGAAATATCTCGGGACCCTATCTACCGATTTCGATTAAATTTCTTCTTACTTTTTAATGTCACTGTGCTGAAATAAGCGAAATCGATCTACAACCACGTCTACTTCCAAAATAACATTTCATTTTATTCTCTCACTTTCCAGTAACGAAGTAATTAATATTGTATAACAACATAAAATTTTGTAATAATAATACTTTTATGGTAACCAATACTGTTCAAGCCCCAAGCTACCGAATATGTGGACACCAGTATCTACAGTTGACTTTTGACCGAAAATATCGGTCCTAGCATGAGATATCCAATTGAAATTCAAAGAAAATGCTTTCCTGACAATAGTTACTCTGTGTATCGAAAATGGGTTGAATCAGGCAATACTTCCCTGAGCCCCCATAAACGTAATTAAAGATCGTCGAACTTCTAGATTACTGGATATAACGGTCAATATTTGAATTATCTCAATAAAAATAGAGCGTGTTTTACTCACAACAGTGTATCTTTGTGCCTAAAATAAATAAAATTGGTCGAAAGCTGGACTTACCCCCCCATATAACTAATATTAGGATTTTCGAACATCCAGCTGACTTTACGCCATATGATTGGTGATTGCACGTGAGGTACCTTAATGACAACGTGAGAAACTTTTTTTTAGTATGTATCATGATAATATGGATATGTTGGATGCTACCATAAGTTCCATGGACTACTTAAATTGATATTCTTCTTCCTAAGAAACGGTATGTAAACCATATATTGGGTAGTCGAAAAAGTCTTTTCTTATTTTGCTGGTAGTCCGATCCTATGATTGACGTTTTACACATTAAAGTATTTCTCCGGCTTTGATACCTGCAATTTGCAAGAGTATAAATTGTTCGCTTGCACCCGAACTTAGCGCTACCTTACTTGTTTTTATTTTTTTTCTGTAGCTTGCGTATTTTATTGTCATTTACATTAGCTGGCGCGACACGCTTTGTTGGTGTTGTAAATTACGTAAAACAGGAAAT
Organism: Bactrocera latifrons; assembly: GCF_001853355.1. Classification (NCBI taxonomy): domain Eukaryota; kingdom Metazoa; phylum Arthropoda; class Insecta; order Diptera; family Tephritidae; genus Bactrocera; species Bactrocera latifrons. The sequence continues at coordinate 1,801,666 of NW_017537046.1, forward strand.
AAATGCACATTTGCATGCAAAAAACTGAAAAGCAAAACAAACAAAGTTAAGAATGGACAAAATGAAAATATAGAAAAAGTGTTTGAGCGAAGGAAAATTTAATAGAAGAAAAAATATATTTAAATGCATGAAACGCGCGGCGACTAATGAGCGCAGAGTGGAGAAAAAACTACAATGAAAAGCATAAAACATGAAACATGAAAAGAAAATAAATTCACGCACTTTTTTCTGCTATTGTCATTTATGCAAATAAAAGCGAACTCGCCGGTAATTCACTTTCAAAGCGAGCAATGCTAGCGCTAGCCTAATTGAAAAGGGACACAAAGGTGAGAGAAGGTGCATTGGCCTTTCATCTGCTCTTAATCTGCTCTAAAGTAGCGGCAGTTAAAAAGAACGCATCTCTGCTTAAGCGCTTTTAGCTTTTGATCCCCTACCGCTGCCTGTGAAATGAGGTCCTGTCTGCCTTCGCTTGCCTATAATAATAATTTCCGCTTCAGTTTTCTCATTCTTTTGGCCATCTTCGACTGTAGGTAGGTGAGGTGAGGCTGCGCTGCTTGCTGACGCCATTGTGGGTGTTAAGTCATCAATCATAATCAGCACGTTACAAGCTTGTCTTCAACGGCCCCATCTGTCTTAGGTGCCACGAGGCAGCCGACTTTTGCGAATCGCGTATTCGCGCGCAATCGTTCGATTCAGCAATCAATTCTTGACTTATTTCCGCGCCGATGTTATTGTTTTTGTTTTATTCGCAAAACTTCACCTTTTTCCAGTGAAATGCGAGCGCTGCGCTGAAGACAAAGTCATTGCGGGTCTTTTATTGAAGTCATTCTTTTCATTTGAGATAATGCTTTTTGCAGTGAAGTGCGATCCCTTGAATTCCAGCAAAGTCATCACTGTTGCAATAATTTCGTTAATTCTTTCGCATTTCTGCGAATTGTTGTTGAATCACCATCAGAAATGCATTCGGAAAGGTTTACAACATTCAAGTGTAGAACAAAATCACTCGCAGTTGTGAAAATTAATGAACGCTTGCTTACTTAACAGTTATATAAGTGTGTAAGTCTTGCGGGAGGCGAAAGATTGCTGATTGCGGTGGGTAACTGCAAATGCACTCAAGATTTTGCCAAGAACAAATGGCTTTCATATAAAAATAACACCGGAACCATGGCTTTCTTTCTACTCCTGAACAATCCATAAAATAATGCCTTGATTGAGGCTGAGGGTTCTCATGAAGTCTATAAATACGGACTGTGCCAACAGCCCAGAGCAGGGAGGGATTATGGTAGGGGTTCTTAATCATCTGGACTGGACGTCGTGTGTAAATTCGAGCCAGGCTGCGGTTCAGAGCAGTCTTTTACCGGCCGTGATTACAACAGGTGTTGTAGTTGACGTGATATAATATAAATTTCGCTGTCAACAGAACTTCCTGTACTCGGTAGTGTATAAATACCGACCTTGGCAGCTGTTCAGATGAGTCTTCTACCGACCGTGATCACATGAGGTGCTTTTGTCGACGTGATGTTATGTGCATTTCTCTGTCAACAGAAGTGCTTTACTCTCTTTAGTGTATAAATACCGGCCATGGCTCGGTTCAGAGCAGTCCTTCACCGGCCGTGATCACATGAGCTGCTCTAGTTGACGTGATGTCAACAGAAGTGCCTACTCTCGGTAGTGTATAAATACCGGCCATGGCGCGGTTCAGAACAGTCTGGACTGGCTAATCAACTTATGTGATATAATCGATATGAGTTTTGGAACCCCTGTGCGAGGAATGGTCATATGATATGACGCTGTTGATATGATATGTTATATCGCAAAAGTGTAAATGTTTGTATAAACAGAAAGGTGTATAATCTAATGGAAAAAATCGTTTTCCCAGCAGCTTGGCAGCATGATGTTTCTACCTCCGCATAAATAATGAAACGCATAATCCAAATCTCCAATCAGTTAACCGTAATTACATCAATCACCTGCCAGGTTTTAGGGTTCGTCAATTGCAACTTCACAGGCTTTGCACAAAAAAAAACCTGAAAAACTACAAAGAGCACAATTATTATGAAGTGCATGACGACCTGCTCCGCCGCCGACTACTTATCACTATTCGGGTCCACACAAACATATTTTCTATTATTTATTTTCCCTTTGCGCGATTATATTATTTTTCCATTAAGCACTAAAGTAAATCAAAGAAAATTGAGGGGAATAATAGTAAAAGATCACACAAATACATCTATATGAATATATTTACACGTATAATCGCATCTGCATGTATGAGGGCGCCTTCCTGTGTAGGGGTGCTTCCAGACGAATGCACTAAAACCAGCCGTCGGCCAATTAAGGCGCTGCTTGTTGGCTGGTTCGTCACTTTTGTTTACCAAACCGTTGCCTATCGCACGCAAAGGATGTGTTATGGCTATTGTAGTGCATGCTTTAATAGTTGTTAGTGTTGGTAACTAAGCGAATTTCCTGTGCTTCTAACGCACTTTGTGCGCGCACACTTTTGTTCCCTCGTTGAGAACTAATGAAGGTGCAGATTTTTTTTGTTTTTTTTTGGGAAATAGAAAAAGAAAAGAAGTATTGTGCTGCAGGATTATCGCCACGGCAATGAAAACACTCATACAAAAGCAAAAGTAATCATAATACATGTGCGTTGGGTTCAAGCCGTGCATATTGTGTGTGTATGCCATAGTAAAATTACATATAAAACCATTAAATACAAAATGAAAGAACATATTTCGCTGCATATAAGCACACGTGGTGTGAGGGGGTCCATAGCGATGTATATAGGGTGCTTTTATATAAATTTTAGTTTTTTATTTTTTTTATGTACATGGTTTTTAAAATACAAAATTTTCCCTTATTTTTTGAGTTATCAATTTGAAATTTTGCATACTTTCTATTCTAGCCAAGTAGCAGCTCATTTGTCGAAACTAACAATATCGGATAACTATAGGCTATAGCTGCCATACAAACCGAGAGCTCAAAATCAAATCCTTATGTGGGAAACTTTTTTATTTGTTAAGATATCTGCCTAAAATTCTGCAGGAATTCTTTTCCAAGGCAACGCTTTAATTTTTGAGTATATTAGTTAGATCGGACAGATGCAGCATTTTGCTGCCATACAAACTGGCCGATCAAAATTAGGGGCTTGTATGGAAAACCTTTTCATTTTAGTAGGTATCGTCACCAAATTCGGCACAGATTATTAACTCAGGCAACGGTGTAATCTCTGAATAAATCGGTCCGATCGAATTACAACAACATATATCTGCTATATAAACTGAACGATCTGTATCAAAAGCTTGTATGGAAAACTTTTCCATTTTAGGAGGTATCGTTATCAAATTTGGTATAGTTTCTTGCCCCCGATAATGCTGTAATCTGCATATATATTAATTCGATCGGTTCACTATTTCACTGCCAAACAATAGCACGATATTAAAACACTTGCTGCTCATTGTTTTGCGACACCCTGTAAATATACGCTTATACTAGTTTAATATAAGTATATGTATGAGTGCATTCGTTTATTTTTTTTTTTTTTTATTGCCGTCATAAGAAGGGTGCCAAATATTTGCTTGTGCCACACATCTCACTTTTAAGCAGGATATGCCCGTGAGCTATGTAGAGGATCAGCCAATAAGCACGTAGTGTGCATTTCCTTTGCATATGCTAACATTTAGTGTTTAACTTTTTTTCAAATGGCCTGTATAAATATAAACAATTGTTCATATTTGTATATTTGATTATGACCCTACAGCAAAAAGGCGAGTGAGTCGTTAAAAATGCGTTTTTTTCTTAGGTATGCTTGACTGTTGGTGTGAGTTAATGCAAACAAATGTTTATCTTGCAACATAAAGCTTACAATTTGCAGCAACAGTCTGCTTATCAGGCTTATGTCGGGTCGAAAGTAATTAAATATATACATGTAAACATAAGGCTGCGCCTAGTTAACAATACTCCCCGATAATGGCTGAATGATGTCGATAATAATTGCAACGCCGCCGTCCACGTAACTGTTGTTTGGTGGCCATGACAACGCCACAATGCCAATTTCCTGCATCATCCATATTTGAGTTGATAAGCACCAACTCTTTAAATCCAACCATGCATACACACACATACATATGCGCACCAGCATCACTCAACAAACACTCGGGCTATCAGCCTCCTTTTGACTCGCCGCCTCTTCTTTAGAGTGTTTGTTAATGTTGCACCAAGCAAGTGTTTCTCGTTCGTCTATTTGCTCGGAACAAATATGCAGCCTGACACACACACACACACACACGCACATATGGGCGCTCTCACAATGGCAGTTCGTTACAAATAAATGCATAAGGCAGCAACAGCATCAGCGCCTTGTTAAGTTTTTACGTGAAAACAAACAAATATCTATTTTTATGTTTACCTTATATAGACATACATATGTACGTATTATATGTATGTATGTACAGCCACACAATCGACTTTCAATGCCAGCCGGCACATTTTGTCTATCGCTTACGAGGAAAGAAGCAAAAAATGCGCTACACGCCAGCATCAAAGAGCAAATGCGACGCGGCCAGCAGCGCTCCGCTGCCACTCATTTGCCATTTAACTTTAAGCTGTACGCATACACACATACATACATGCATGTACAGCAGCGCTTATGCCCACCGGCTTTCCAATTGCCGCAGGAAATTCGCTTTATTAAATATTTCTTTTATGAATTTGAAAATTTTGTTTATTTATACAATATATGCTGTTGCATGCTTGTTTGTTGCAGCAATTGCATAATAGGCATAATTTTGTAATGGAAAATATCAATAGTCTACTAACAACGCTATTGTGAAGAACGAAAGAACCATACGGAAGTGTTTACGTCTATTCTACAAATTTACTTTGCATTTATTAAGGCACGATTGTATGATTTCTGGTGCTTCCGACTATATTTGGGGGAGTTGGCGTGAGGGAGGCAGTGAAAACCGCATGTATAGGGTTCGTCGGGATGCTATATAGCCTAAGGATAAACAGTTTGCTTAATGATGCAATTTATATGGTTTCTCCGCAAGAGATTTCAAAAGTTTGAAGCTTCTTTTATCCGGAAGGATCGAGTTTTATGATTGGACCGCAGGTAGCCGGACCATCAAGTTCATTATGCTGGTTGATAACCATATTAACATATCTCTTAAGTTGGAGCTTTAGGATCCAGTCTCATAAGACCGATGGATGGGCAGCGTCTCATCATCCTGCGCACATGCCCTGCATTCCGACGCCGAAGTAGGCACTTTTTGGTCTATCTATCATTACTCCAAAGTAACTTTACTCCAAGACTTGAATCCCGTAGCATATGTCTGAAGATGACATCTTAAGGTTGCAACATTACTGAGCTCTTTTATGCCTAGAAATAGAAGCTTTTTGGTCTGTCTGTCATCAACATTAACTCAAAGTAAACTTGTGGTATGCCTTGAGTTGCTTGTGTTCCAAGACCTGAGGTGTTCCATCCTTTCCATCAAGCAACCCTTGAGCTAACTGAATGGGTTGGGGCAGCTTAGGAAAATTATGTCTCCAGATTCCCTCCGGGGCGGAACACCACGTCTCCCTTTTCATTTCTTTCTATTCCCATATGACCGGGTACGCAGATGATACCCACTAAAAGTTTAGTTATTGCCTGCTTGCTTAAACTAACGCAATAAGACTTTGGAATGGACTTTGGATACGGTGATTATGTTGTTTTGCCGTTGGAACTGTCGAACACAGAACCATCGGTCCATTCTTCTTTATTGAGGAATGAAGATGTTGTGGGTCTCCCTTTCGCGATCGCATTGCCAGTTTAGCTGGATGTCATTAACAAGTTTGGATATGATACCATGTCCGAGATGACGCCGAGTCTGACTCGGTCTAAAATCTTGAGCTGGCTGGCAGTAAGCTTTGCCTCATACTTCACTTATGTATCTATTGGTCAGATATCAAGAATAACCTCCAGCCTTTGATGATTTTGCTTGTTTTCATTGCGCCCGTAATACCGAGCAAGCAGGTCCGTTGCACATGTTACAGCGGTTTAAGAGGGCACTTTTTCAATAATGTCATTATTAATGACATCACACCATATAATAGCATGGGCCGGCTACCACTTGTGCCAATAGATCATACGGGGTGGTTAACCCCACTTCTGCACGAATTCCAGATTCAAAAGGGCTTTGGAAGCCCTGCTCTCAATGTGTTATCGCGGGCTTAGTTTTTTTTTTTTTTTGTATCTAAGACGGCTGCGAGATATTTGACAGAGCTCGTGAAGAGAATAGTTCCACCTGTTAAGGAGGGGTGATTGCGTTTCGAATTCGATTTATATACATACCACGCATTTTTCAATGTTATCCCCGCTATTTGAGTCCACCGCACTGCATTTGTATTATCTCGGTCTTCAAGAAAGTGCACCAGCAGCAGCGAAGCAATAAATTCTCACAAGTCCCGAATTCGCCACATGCAATTAATTTAGAATTGATTTACAAAAACCTTTTTCAAAATCACTTTTAACACAAAAACAAACGAAATCACTGCATCCATACAAGAATAATGTCTCGCACGTAACCCTCCGCATTCATTATGAAAATTTATGCGCGCACTTGCCACAATGACACACTTAAGCATGATATATCGAGAACTTCTCCAAAATACCTTCATTTATTTAGTTACATACTTTATATGCCCAACAAATCGCTGGTGATGTATCGATTTCCGACCCTTCAGCTTTCCGAAGAAATGAACGGATTGTGCAGGGCGCCGCTGCTGTCATATTTATGCTTGTAGTGAGCTGTATGTGTGTATGTGTTTATTTGTAAGTTGAGAATGCGTTCTTGTTGCTTTGTTGGCAGTCTGTTTGCCTGTCCGTCGATCTATCGATAATTTGTATGCAACGACAGCCACCGGAAATGTTGTTGACGCTAAAGTGTTGCTGTTGTTTCTGGCATTTGACACAAGACACACATTTCATATTTAAAGCATAAAACGTATTGTAGTAAATCAGCGGCAAACAAATGAAATTTAAACTTGCAACCAAAATGGAATTTTTACGATTTTTGGGAAATTTCTTTAAATTCTTTCATGCTTTATGCCTTTATTATGCTTTTGTTATATTGTTGCACATACATAGTATGCGTTTTTTTGCTTTGAAAATATACAAACACGCTCCCGTGTAAAGTCGCTGCCACACATTTTACATATTATATATGTAAGTCTGCCTTCTTGCCACTTCCTTTCAATTTTGGCAAATGTAATAAACATTATTGGAACATTGCGCGCCGACAACTTACACCACTGGGATTCGCCACACACACACACACATATATATACACATATGTTTGTTTGCTGAGTGTCCCTTTAACGCTTGCTTCCCCTTGACAGTTCCTTAAGCCGCCTTTGCATGCAACACTGCGCTACTTATTGGCTGTCAAAATGCGTTGATTTGCTGATTTATTTGTATCGTAATCGCATTGCTTTTAGTTTGTTTCCCTTTCACCCTTCATTTGTGCTCATATTTGCTTTTTATATTTGAGATTTTACTTTTTCTTGTTTGCCTGTTTCTTGTGCCCATCTGAGATTTATGAGTTTCTGTATGTGTTAAAGTGAGAATTCTTCAAGTAGTCAGCGTGTTTGTAAGGTAGTCCAGCGCAGATTTAGGCTTGTACGCTCTTGAGCTTTGTCGTTGTGTGGCATACGAAATTGCTGCTGGGATTGTAGTAACAATTTTTTGAATTATTGGCCGACCCGCTGAGCCAAAGACCATTAAAGAATTGAAAAAACAAAAAAATTAATGATTGCATTCCCAAACGGTCGGCGAGGCAGTGGGCAAACTTCTCGGCTTTGTCGATTTTGTTGAATTTGAAAATTAAAAAAGGAAAACACTCGAAATGCATCATATGTATGTATATAGTAAATATATAGTTTAGACATACATACAAATATAAACACAGTATATACGAGAATCAATTAATGATTGTAATATAACCTTTAGATTATTGTTTAGTTAATTGCAGCACCTAGTTGCTCGCGGTTTGTCTAAAATTCTAGTGAAGTGCCATAATTGACTGACTTGTGGCCACACAGGGAGTATTTTCTTTACTGCTTCATCTGGGTTTTAATGATGAAAAAATTATTATCAGAAGCACTAGATAATCAAAAGGTCTATAGAGCATAGTAACAGCAAATCAAGCTATAGCTTCACTAAGTTCGTGGAATATAAAATGAAAGGCAAATATCATAAATTTATAATATCAATCAATCAATATTTAAATAATAATTTTTAGAAGGTCCCATAGTTCATATAGGTTTCCTCTGATAAAAAACAGCATTTTTTCAACAATTTTTTCTCATATAAAAACTAAATATTTTGTAAAAAATTTTAGGTTTTATAAACAGCAAAGAATTTTTGAAATTTTTGAAAACAAATACGTATATACTATATTTTAAAAAATGAAAAAAATGCGCCCACGTTGGCATGAAAACTCCTTACAAGATCATCTAAAGTAAAAACATAAGTGTTTTAGTTAAAATCTTAACATAGAATTTGGACAAAGAAATTTTTCTTTTTTTTTTTATTCAAGTTAAATTTACAATCTGTCTTAATATTAATAGACAATAAGTAAATGTGCTGTTAAGGTACAAACAAATTGTGAGTGATGAATGAATAAATGAATGAATGATAATGAGGAATGCACTGCGACCTTTGGTCTATTGTGCCCTCCCCTTCCTTACATTGCCTCACTTAGACCCAGCCCATTGATGAAGTCCAGTAGGCTGCTAGGCTAGATGCTCCGGAGTTTCAGGCTCCCTGTCACAGAACCGGCAGTTGGCGCAAGCTGATAGGCCCATATTGTACAGATGCCCATTCAGCTTACAATGGCCAGTGTACCATGCGACTAAAAGCCTGAGTTTGCTCTTGCACCGGCTATAAGCACCGGCTTATAGCATACACCTCTGCCATGGATAATGGGAGCCTAGTGCGTGGACCCACAATCCCTGCGCCAATTCCCTCCGACATTTTGGAGCCATCTGTGTATTGTGAGTGATACTTCATTAAGTAACCCTCTGTTTAGTGACAGTATAATAAAAACAAAAGTCCAAACTACATACATACTAATTTACATAATTTGCTATTTTCTTTATGTTAAAAAAAAAAAAAAACCAAATTTGAAACTGAAAATTTAATGTTTGGCAGGCATTTTTCAAAAAAATTTTGAATTTCGATTGAAATTTCACGACATGTTTTTCAAAAAAGCTATAATCGAAAAAGAAAATAATTTGTTCAAGTCGTTAAGGCCTGTGTAAAATTTCATGAGAATCGGTTGAATAGTTCTCAAAAAAAGTTCCAAACGACTTCGACAACACAGTTTCGAGAAAAACGGCGCTCTTAGACTAGCTAGTTTCGAGCGCTCAAGTTCTCAAGACTATATCTCTGAAACTATTACTCGGATCAACTTGAAAATTTGGGACATTATTCTAGAGGTATTAACTAGACAATAATCGGTTTTTTCAAACCCTTAAACCCATGTAACCACATAAGTATCTTTTTTAAATATCTGTAAAAATTATGAAATTTTACTTCATTCTAATCATTATTATTAATAATTAAAAGTAAATATTACAACTTATCTATTATATTCCAAACATTCACAAGAACTGCAAATATTTCGAATATTATCAGGCGAGATTCGGTATAATGGGTCTGTCCACTGGGGAAACCTTAATTATCTCTTTAAGCGACAGCAAAAAAACGTCGATTTTTCGACGACAGAAAAACTGTTTTCACTTATTCATCCAAAAATTTGTAAACACATTATGGTATATTTTAACTATATTTTAAGATGCGGGGACCGCCTCTCAAACAAGACGTTTTGTGGTGACCACTATATCTACGAACTAAATCCTTTGAAACTAAAAAACCAAACAGATTTCGTTAAAGTATGGTTAAAACTAATAGTTAACCGAAGGAATAAGCATAAAATGTTTTCACAAAATGGCGGTTTCTAAAAAAATCGATTTTTGACCAAATTTGCGTGTGATTCCGAAAATATTCACCGGAACGATATGAAATTTTCTGTGTGTATTCTTATGTAAATATACATATCTACATTAAGAAAATAAAATAAAAATAATTGATTTTTTAAAAATATACTATATGGTGAGTCTGATAGAACTGAGCGGCTGTCCTATAAATGGTTGTAACTCAAAAACTGTTTGAGATATCGCTTTGAAATTTTAGTATGTTATTTTTAAAGGCAAAAAATAGCGAAATACGAAAAAAACGAAACAAAAAATTATTTCCAAATTTAACACTAAGAAAAAATTAAAAATTATATATTCTGAATTTCAGACTCTTCGCCAACAGAGTTTTTCACAAACATTTTTAAACTATTTAAAAAAATTCGAAAATATGTATTATTAAATAATAAGTAAATTTTTGTTAACAAAAAATCTCACAAAAATCAAACAAATAGTGCCGACTTAGCGCAATGTTAGCAAACTCACTAAATGAAACGAATAAAACCGTCTAATCCGGCAAGCAAACTAAGCGCAATGAGCACTGATATGGCCACCAGGCAGCAGTCAAACAAAATCAACACAAAATAAAATGAAAAGATTGGAGAAATAGACGTGAAAATGATTGTGACTAATAACTAGTGCCTGGAACTATGTACACAATCTATGTAAACATTGCATCCACAACGCATTCACACACACACACACTCAGCCCGCCACTCAAACGGCAGTGCACTGCGCTGGCAGCGGAGTCACAAAAGGGCAGTCGCAGTCTAGCTTTAACGCCCGCATACATATGCATAGACTTATATGTGCAGTGTGCTCCAATCATGCTTGTGCACATACAAACCGTTATAATGGCGCGGTGTCAAAAAACGACAGCGCCTCACGAGCCACATAACAGCAGTTGTTATCGCGTAATCGTTGATAGCACGAAGCTGATGCACTCTTGCCGCTTCATTGGCTTGATAAATGCCGCTGGCTTGTGTAGTACGTATGGCTACACACCGTCAGATATGCATATGTACATACATGCATAGTTATTTATATAATTTTATGTATTTAAATGCCACAAAATTTGATATTCTGACTGCTGAATGTATGTACGTACATATAATAGCAGGCGGCTAATGGGTTAAGCCAGCAGTTCGGAAAGTGGTCTCAGACAGACTGTGGCAATTATTATTATTATTTTTCAGAGCACACTTGTGGCATTATTAGTTTAGCCCCTTAGAAAGTTTTCCTTTTAACCAACACTTAATCGCAAACTAAAATATTCTTAAGAAAAATTTAAAAATTGCAAAGGCAAGAAATACATATTTATATACATACTTATATAAAAACTGAGTAAATTATTATTCTTCCAAAGCATACGCAACCGCACACTAATTCATTACTCTTTAAGCACGAGCATCTTAGCAGCTGCTCCCAACTGCCTACGATTAACAGCCGCTTTCGACTTGCTTCGACTGCTCGCTACATTTTACATAATCGGAAGCCATGAAATAATTGTTTACATTTTGTCAAAACAAGCTAAAAACATCAACAACTAAAGTACTTACAATAACAATAGCAAAAACTTTGTGGTAACAGCAGTTGGTTGCCAATAAAGACAGCAGCAACAACATTTCACTGCCGACAAGACGATTCAATAATAAAAATAACAGAATACTAAATATAATTTTTATCGCGCGACACCAACAACAGTAACACAAAAGCGGAAACATACAAATATAGCCACCTATAAGGACAATATATGTACATATTTATATATTCATATTTAAAAGTATATATGTGTATACATATATGTACATGCATATGTATTTTTGAGTTTCACAAGCTCCTAGCGCTCTATAATATCTGTAGGTAACACTTCCGAATCTATATCACATGCACATTGCCATCCTTGCCCACATCCTGCTTTTAGAGGTTAGATAACCGCTGTTCGTTAGCGTTCGTGGCGGTTCGTTCATTGCATGTACATATGTATGTCGTTTTGTAATAAAGTATTTACTGAGTCTCATTAACAAGGAGCAACCCTCAACTAAGAAATATTTGCCCGTACAACTGTTTAGTGAGAACCGCGAGTGAATGCGCGTAAATTATCCCATTATTGTTGTGCAGCGAGAGCGCAGTATATTTTTAAGGTATCCGAAGAGCACAGCGGCACAGCATGAAATCCTCTATTTGCTCTATCGACGACTCTATAGACGCATACAAAATTTCAACGAAATTTGATAGATACTTTCAGGAAATTTGTAGGCATTTTTAAGACTAGGTTTTTTTTTTTTTTGCTGAAATACCTAAGCTTCATATGAAGAGTTAAGATTTTTGTTGGAACATCCTTTATAATTTCTGGCACTGGTACAAAAGGGTGCTTTATTTACATTGCAACTTCCTACATTTTTTTTTATGAAGATGCCAAAAAACTGGAATATTTTCTGTAGAAATATTTCACAGCATTTTGATGGAATAAACGGTCATATTTTCTTTCGGATCGCAATATCCTGAACTTGGTTTTTTGGGACTAATCGCATAATTCTCAATCAAAGTAATATTTCCGACTTTGTTTAGACTTATAAATTCATAAAAGCTAGACCGAGTTTGTTCCAAACTTCTTTGAAACTCCTCGTGACAGATCCACATATTACTTTTCAGAACAAACTAAGAGCGTCCGATCTTACTGCTAATACTTTTGCTCTCGTTCCAAATGATTTTATCGACGTTTATTGAAATGAAATTGTGAAAGCTTCTTTGAAAAGAAAAAAGACATTGAAGACATGCCTCTAATCAGAACTATGGACATAAATCCAAAATTTTGCCATTTTCTTATATGCGAGTTGGCCTATAACTAAGCGAGGTAAAAAATACTAAAACCGAGGTAACAATCAATCAATCAATCAAGATTTAACTCAAAGTTACAAAACAGTTATTCCTCGCACTTGATTTCTTGAAACCTCAAGGAAATTTTTCAAAATCTAAACTCATTAGAAACCAACTTTTCTAAATGAGAAGCGCTCTCTCTTCCCTTTTGAAAACATCACAAGGTGTCTACGTGACCGTAATCTGAGACCAGCGAGTCAAAAAAAAGTTGTTTTTGTATATACATACACACACTTACTTAAAAACATATTTTGGAGTTCGAAAATTCATACATATTTATAACCAATGTATATGGAGAGAACACAAGCAGCAAAACATAAAAGCATAAAGCGAAGTATACAAAATGAAATGGTGATAAAAAATAGTTAAAAAGTGCATACAGAAATTTCAAATAAATAAACCCAAATAAAGTGCTGAGTAGAGAGTGAGAGAGCGGAGAATTTGATATGAGTTTGAGCAGGCTGGCACAGGAACAGCTGTGTAGCAGTTGGTTAGATGAGAGCGCTTTAAAGGCTAATGATAAAAACGAATGCAATAATGATGATGGCTATGCTGCCTGTAGTGCCTATTGAGGATGATAGTGAGCGCTGACGAGCGTTGTGTTGCTGTTGTTATTGTAGGCAACTTATTTTTGGTGTGGTTATAATACTCGCGAACAAACATGCTTACATGTGTATGGGAGTGTGTGATATGTACATATGTTTTTGTATACGTAAGTGATAATGTTTACTTTGAACATAGCGAGGATTGTGTGTGTCTGTATGTGAGTATTTATAATGCTTGCAGTCGCTGCGCTAACATTGAAATGGGGCAGGTTCTTTTAAGTAGCGGTGAGTGATTGTATACAACTTGCTTGGCTTTGAGTAACGAATGTGACTTGCTTTAAAACTTTAAAAGTTTTTGAAAACTGAAGTCGAAAGTAAGGATGCCAGCTTGATGGCTATGTAACAGTCACTGTGGGAAAATATATGTTTCACACTGCACTGACCTCTGCACCCCCACATGCTCCCCACACACATACATATAAATATATGTATAGCATTATCTGCGGGGATCTCAGCGTAGTCTTAGCTGCCCTTATATGATAAGAGCCACTATTTCGAGGATAGAATATTAGGAAGAGCACCTCCGCCCGCACCTCACCGTTTGCTGCTCCACATTGCCTCATCGGTGCCTCCGTATGCTGCGGTTGCATGCAATGCAAACATACATTTGTTTGTATACACGGGCATTACGTATGGAGTTTGCGCCGACTCTCTATTACTCCCTCTTTCAATGTGTGCTCTCTGCATGCTCAGTGGCCCTTCTTCGCGGTGTCGCTCAATACGCTGGCTCATTATGTGCAGCGAGAACAAACAAATACGGTGGTTCTCGGCAACGTCGCCAAGTGCATGAGAGCGGCTACGTCGACCCCATTAGCAGCGACAGCAGTGCCAGCAGCAGCAACAGCAGCGGCAGAACAATAGGAGAAAATTAGTTGGTTCGTTTGTTTGTTTGAAAGAAAAAACTAACAAAAACTGGGAAATCATCCCGTTTCCCATACGGTTGGACGGACAAACATACGGTCGGACAGACGATTGCTTGCTTGGATGAATGGTCGATTCCCGTTTGAATGTGTCTCTACACAGCACACAGAACACTCGCGCTGCAAGCCAGCACACGTGCATGTGTTTGTAGATATTTATATTTGGCCCTCGCGTTTATAGGCATACGATATATGCCTCGCCATGACTTGCTTGCCTGCCTGCCTGCTGCTGCAGTCGCACGCACTCACGTACCAGCAATAAGGGCAAGGCAAGGCATGGCAAGGCAAGGCAAGTCAAGCAGACAGTCAGCCAGGCAGCCAAGAGCAGCAGCACAACGCGAACGTGAACGCGCCTCTTTGCGGCTCTACTCGACACTCAGCGCACAGGCTGACTCTTGGCAGCGCTGCGCTGCAAGGCAACGACGCGACGCGGCACAGCACAGAACAAAGCAACACACGGCTGGCTGTTTTACTGACTTTTTCTATGCATGTGTGTGTGTGAACGAGTATTTTGAGTGTGCGGATGAGAAGAAGTGAAATTTTTGGGACTTGCACTGTCACTTGGCTGGATTCTATAAATCAGTCAGACATTTTCCCTAAAACGGTGCGGACGCTGGATTGAAATTGTTACGGAAAAACATTGTATGTTGGTTGTTTGACGCTTTGGATACACATACAAACAAACTGACATACCACATCCGAAGAGTGCAAGCATAAATGGTTGGTGTTCGTTTTTAGTGTGTGTGCGTGTGTGCGTTTTTTTTTTTTACCATATATTATTATTTTTTTATACGAAAGTGTTTAAAAACATATATATATATATTGTACATACAAATGTTGCTTTGTGTTGGCTTTGGAGCACGTTTGTTTGTTTGACTGTCGGTTGATGCGTTGTACACACATTCATACATACCGACATATATAAAAGTACGCGCCGTGCACTTGGCGTTTCGCTCGCCTTTCTGCCTGACGGCCGCACTAGCTGCCTTGGCCTGCTGCCCATGTATCCATATCCAGCCGCTGATCAAGCCACCATCCTGCTAGGCGGGCAATGCGGCAGCCGCCTTTAGGGCTCGTTCGTTCGGTTTCTGCCTGCGTCGGTCGGAAAGTCGGTTGACGTTTGATTGTGTTAACGTTTTTAATTTTTTTTTTTTGGTTTTGAAATTGTAGTGACTTGGGGCGCGCACGCCCGCCCGCAATTTAGACGACTCTCCACTGCTAACCCCGGCGAAGCCACTATACTAAGTGGCATATACGTTTCACTTGAAAGTGCAAGAACAGCAAGAAATTGGAGCTCAATGAAAAAAATTTGCTTTTATCGAAAAGTGTGCGAACGGAAAGGCAAAAGCGACAGCGAATTAAAAATCAGTTTTGTGGCTAACATATTCTGTTTAAAGACAAATGCGTGAATTGTTGTAAAAATTGGCAAGTGTAAAAAGCAAATATCTAAATTCTAAAGAGCATGAGTAAAGCAAATAAAGACTAAAACAAAAAGTATGTGCCGGAATAAAAGGACACCCAACTTATGCCATTGTGAGAGCGCCTCAAAATTAGCGGGTTTTTGACATTTTGCATTGTAG
Organism: Bactrocera latifrons; assembly: GCF_001853355.1. Taxonomy (NCBI): domain Eukaryota; kingdom Metazoa; phylum Arthropoda; class Insecta; order Diptera; family Tephritidae; genus Bactrocera; species Bactrocera latifrons. The sequence goes on from NW_017537046.1 coordinate 1,817,668, forward strand.
CCAATTAGAAAAAATATTCGTTTTTGGGTATTAATCGGGTATGAGTGATCAACATTATCTGGTATAAGTGGTTAACACTACCTGGTATAAGTAGTTGAGCCATTTTTGACAAAATAGTGTTGGCAAAAAATAAATAAAGTGATTGAATATGAACAAAAGTTACCATTAATATATGAATTATATAGATGAATACCGTAAATGACATGCAATAATCATATATGTATGCAATATACTTTGAAGTGAAATTTTGAAGTAAACCCAAACCTCGAACCCAAAAAAGTGAATAAAAAGCTGAAAAATTCTTAAATTGTAGTGACTTGGAGGAGTCTTTATGAAGTGACTTTGTAAACATTTAACGCAAATTGTGTTTAATAAGTGTGGTGTGTATGAAATCAACTTTAAATCTGCGAATCCTTTGGAATATGGAATATAAGTAGAATAACAAACGATGATTTGTAGAATCTTATTAGAACGCGAACTCGGGTTTTAGGAAAACTACCGAATTTTTGCACGTATTCTATACTGAAACATTTGACGTGTAATTTTCATTGTCGAATACTTTTTTGCTGTTTGCCGCGCTATCGCATCTTAAAGGAAAGGCATAAAAGTGTGTATTAAGCTGTTTTTATCCCACAAAATAAGATTTCTTTGAGCATACCAACAGCGCTAAATGTCTAATATTTTTTTTTATTATTTACTAATTTATTAGTTTATATTACCAGTCAATAATGTGCAACTTCTTCTAAATTCAATATTTTTAAATATTGCGAATATAAATTTTTTAATGCTAAATTGTATATAATTTTTAAAGTATAATATTAAGATTGCCTGAAGTTGCATTAGTGGCAAAATGCTCAGTTGTTATTCATTAATTAATTATATGATGAATATTAGAGAATTTTCGATTAACTTTTTCTTTATAAAATGCAGAATAAACTACAATTTCCGGCATATAAATGATGATACATGCATACATATATGAGACATATGGCACTCTCTTATTGCCGACGGGTTAAATGAAACCATATATTGGGCAGTCGAAAAAATCTTTTCGTATTTCTAACCAAATTTCAACTCTTTTTTTGACAAATGTGATCCCAACTAAACATTTTCCTAAAGCAATTAGGATCTTTAAAAAAAAAATAAAAAGACTAATTAAATTTTCCAATTTTCCAAATTTATTTTCATGAAAACAGAATTAGTTTTGCCTTTAAGAAGCAAGTGAAGTTTTGAGTATTAGTAAAAATATCAACAACAATTGCAAGTTTTAACCCTTTTTATTGTAGAAATGTGTGCTTGATTTCCGACTCTGTTAGCGACTTTAAAAACTACTCACTAGAGACCCATTTTATGGCCAAGACTCATAAAATAATAATTTCTTAATTTAAACCCCACCACACACTTAGTAGTCGAAACATGCTTCAAGTGCATAACGGTTGTGTATTTCTGCATAAACAGATGTGAATTAATTTACAAATCTGATTTTAATGATTATTGTTGTTGTAATATGAAAATACGTTTACATATGCATGTAAACGCATAAAATCTGGAGTTGCTGTATAAAATTTCATGGCTGCACACACATGCACATATGTATGTATGTATGGTTGTATGTGTGCTTTTGAAAGCGCCTAGAAAAAGTCACTGCTTAAAAACGTCAAAAAGCAAAAAACAATAACAATAAAAAGCTATAAAAATGCGCTAGGCAATGGAGTGAAGAAGGAAGAGGTCAAAAGCCCTTGCAGTCGCTGTTGACTAACTAAATAATAAAAATAAATATAAAATTACTAATACAAAAAATATAGAAATGAAAAAACTGCAGCGCTGAGCGACAAGAACAAGAAAAGTGTAAACGAACAACAGAAAAAAAAGAAAGAAGAAAAACTCATAAAATAAAAATAGTGTATAACAACAACAACAAAAAAAGCAGTGGAACTACCTACACAAACCACTACACATATTAGCTTGTGAATATGTAATCATATATGTACATATGTATATTTGTTTGTGTATTTAGTTGAGCACAGGGGAAGTAGTGCTGAGAGCAGCGCAGAGTAGAACAGTAATAACAGAAGTTGTGGCAGAAAGCCCTCGTGCAGCAATGTGCAGCGCAGCGCGGCGCACCATCGCCACCACCATTCTCAGTTGGTTAGTAGGCATGAGAGTGTGTGTGCGGTAGTGGCAGGGCGTTGGTGAGGTGGTTTGCGGTGCGCGGTTTCTATTTTGTTAAGCGTTCAATGCACTCGACGACGACGGCACGAATGCCGACAACGGAGACGACGGTGACGACGAACCCTGTTGCCTTGCCGCGCCACGCTCGGCTGCTTACTCGCTTCGCACACGAATGCCCCAAGCAGTTCGGTCGGGCCGACGGTCGCGACCAAACACATTCGCGCGCTCGGCTATAAAGTCATTGGCGGAAGCGGGCGGTCGATGGTAGCGCGGTGATGTGGTAGTGGCAACAACGGCGCGGAACTTAGCGGCCCAGGCCGAGACAACAGCGCAGACACATTTGATTTGTTATTCTTCATTATTATTAGTGTGACGCTGCTGTGGTTAGTGTGACGGCTGTGTTATTGTTGTTGTTATTAGTATTATCATTGTTAGTGTTGTCGTTGTTGTTGTTGTTGCTGCATTTTGATTATTATTATTAGTGAAATTATTTTTGTGGCACAGCGCACGGCGGCCAGCACATGTGCTTGCATGGGAACACTGAAGCGTTTGTATGTTTTTATGTAGACATATGCATATATGTACGTATGTCTAGACTTATGAACTTGCATGGCAAATGTCGCACGGTGTGTGCTTAATTAATACAACTTAACAGCAACAGTGTTAAAGTAAATTAACAAACAAATGCAGGAAGTTAGTTGTCACTGTAGCTCGAGACACCAACCTTTGCATGTACATACTGTGTATGTACATACATATGTATGTGTGCGCATGCATTTGCTTGTAATTTTTCAAATACCTTGAGTGCGCTTACTACAAAATGAACGGTATAATATACATCGTTTAAATGCGCTCAGTTTAAGGCGCGTGCTTTAAAGCGCCTTGAAGTATGCTATAATATTTTTTTAAGCACTCATTGCAAAAAATGTAACGAAAAGTGATTGAAAAAATCTTGTGCACGGCAGCGAAGCTGCGAATAATTAATATTTATTTTATTTTAAATATATATTTATTTTAATTCCGACGGCCTCTCTGTATATACGCAAACTAGTCCCTCAGTTTTTTCAAAGTGAAATTTGGCTAACATCTTTTACTCCTCAAGATGCTACTCATTTGTCGAAATCGGCCATAACGGACAACTATAGCGTACAGATGCCATACAAACTGACCGCACAAAATCAAGTTCTTGTTTGAAAAACTTTTTTATTTGTTGAGATTTCTTCAAAAAATTCGGCGTGTGTTATTGCCTAAAAGAATAATGTAATCTCTGTTGAAATGCTTCAGATCGCAACACTGTTGCATATAGCTGTCATACACACCTCTCGATCAAACTCAAGTCCTTGTATGGAAAACTTTTTATTTGTCAAGATATCTTCAAGAGATTTGGCATGGATTATTATCCAAGATAACGCAACAGTTTCTGAAAAACTTGCTCAGATCCGACTACTATAGCATATAGCTGTCATACAAACTTATGGATCAGAATCTAGCTAAAGCTCCTTTTATGCCCTTTTATGCTATAAAAATTAATCAAAATCAGGTTAAAGCTTCTATTATACCTTTTTTAATATCATAAAAATGTGCATTTGAAGGGTATTGTAGCCCTTTACCGTCAAAATTAACGTTTTTTTCTTGTTCTTTTAAACGGCTGTCTAAAGCAATTTGTGAATTTTTATTTTTCGCTTATTAAACATTAATATTACAAGTGCTTGCAAACTTACAAATAAATTAATAAAAAGCGCAAAATTAAAGTTTTACTGTCGCATTATTAATGCATAATAATTGCACCAAAATATAAAAAAAAGATTTTCGGGGTGGCCGTGTTCGTCACTATAATAAATACGCGACACTAAAATTCAAATTTAAAAAATCATAAAAAAATTAAGAGCCAACAAAAATCCAATAAATATGTTAATAAAAGCCGAGTGCAAAAGAACTTAACGACTTCCGCTTCCGTCGGCCAATCGTCGGGCTTTGTTGTTTGTGTTTTACTGCAGCGACTACAAATAGCTTTCGTACTTCGCCACATAAACGCGTTTGTATGTATGCATGTGTGTGTGTGTGTGTGTGTGTGTGTTTGCCGGCTTGTAAGTGCATGCGCCGGTTGCATAATTTATGCATCTTGATTCCATGTGTGCAACACGCTGCTACCAACAACAACCGTAAAGGCAGCAGCAAATTTAAATGCTAATAATAAGTAATAAAGCGCAGCAAAGCAATAAATTACAAAACATTTCAAATTAATGCAATGTTTATATATTTATGCGTAGAAAAAAGATAATGCAACAATTACAAATAAATAATTCAAACGTTAGAAATGTTAGTGTTGGTATGTACATATGCATATGTATGAAGTGTTTGTGGTGCGCAAATGGCGTGACAATGTGAGAAAATGCATATTAACGCAATTTTATGCTGAAGCCGAACGCCGCCATAAAATTCAAGTATAATGTAGCACAGTTATTAAAAAATTCAAAGCGTAACTGTATTAACAACTTCGGCTGCATAGCTAATAACCACAACAGCAACAATAAAGTGGTTCATACGTTAAACGAAAAAAACAAAAAACAAACGCTTCCCACGCAGTGCACGCGACAACAACCAGCAATATTTAATTGTGTTTAATAAAATGTATTTCAACGCGTTTAAAGTGCTTTAAATTTTTTTAAATATTTTAAATATCGGGAAAACATTTAAGCGTGTTTTTTTCGTGCAAAATACACGCACAAAATTTTCATTAATTTTCTGTAAAATTTTAGTGTTTTTCGGCGCAAAAGTTATTAATAAAGGGAAAAAGACTCACTGACTGCCAATTAAAAAGAGGAAAATAAACGCACAAAAAGCAAACGAAAGGGAAAAGATACAAAAACGAATTTAAAAGTGTTAAGTTGTAAGGAAAATAAATGCAAAAAAAAAAAAAAAATAACGGAAATTTGAAAATCCTTTGAGATTTAATCTACTACAAAAAGGAGCTAAAGCAGCGCGATAAAAGTCGAACAGGTAAAATACACACAAAATAGTCCTAAAATACAGTTATACATATTATTCATACGCATAAAAGCATATATTTATGAAACAAATTAATAGTTTTATGTAAATTGTGGCAAAAAAAGTATCCGAAGATTGTAAATAAAACGCAAAATATTTAATTATTCATAAATAAATATTTTTGTTGTCTTAAAAGTAATTTCGTATACGGAGAACTCCGCTAAGAAAAGGACTTTAAGTTGCAAGTACAAAACTACATATATTGTTCCCCGCCCGAAAATTCTACTCTGAGACCGGCTCGGCTTATGCCAACGATTTTTCTAGTCCTCGATCAATTTTTTATAAGCACTTTTTGGGATGTTTTTTCTCTTCGAACGACTTCAAAAAGGTTCCATTCCAATGATTGTGGGCTTGTTTGCATGCCAAAGTCATAAACCCTTTATCGGAACAAGTCGAGCGAGAACGCGTTTCATATCCAAAATATCCACCAAAATCATTCGAACGAACTCGCGAGAGATGCCTCCCTCTTTTACCATCTTTCTAACCATTGCTTAACGTTATTCGAGAACCATATCTCTCACTTTTTTTGTAATATTTCCATCAGTTGCAGGTGTCGAAGGTGGAGTCACGGTCGAGGACGAGTCATGTGTTCAACGATCCCTTTACCGCGTTTGAAGGCTTTGTAGCACGCGTAGGTTTGGTTTTTGAGAAAACTAAGTCACCGTAAGCCTTTTTCAACATTCGCAATGATTCCGCACACGAAGTTTAGAATTTGTTTTAACTTTCTGGATTTTTTTATTTTTTATTACAAATTTAATTTTTTGACTTTTGCTAGCTTCTTGACTCTCGTTGCCTGTTACGACTGATTTTTTAATTATTCTAGAATGTGATGGCGTCTTGTGGTCTCTAATACGAGACCTATATTTAGATCCTCTAACACTCAGACGCCAACATGAAGATTTTCAAGCACTGTTTTTTTTTACACTTCTTCAATCATGGCATCAGTAACAGGAAGAAATGGGAAACTCCCAAGAGGTGCCATTTTCGCTTTTTAAATACCTAATGTAAGGTTTATGAAAACCCGAAATTGTTTAAGAAAGAGAGAAAACATTACTTTAAATGGCATACTGATTAAAGATTCTTGTAATGTGGCTATAACAAAAGAATGAATGAAAAACAATAGAGGAAGTGTTAGGGCACCCTCGCAATTCTAGGACACAGTACCCTACTATTCATTACAACACCTCCACTGTGTACGCTCTCGCACACATCGAAGTATGCACCCTCCTCTTCGAGGCTTGACAGAGATTATAGGAAGAACAATGGAAATCAGCAGAGATGAAAATGTGCATTTAACCAAAAGGATGCACACAAACAAACAAGTGTATGCGTGTATGTGTGTGTGTGTAAATCTATAGAATCGACCTAACGCTCTAGAAAATCATAGATGAAATTAAAAAGAAAAAAAAAGCACAAAAATGCTGAAGCCGGCAGGAAAAAATTGGGAAGACAACAGACACACAAGTCAACGTATTAATAGATATGTATGCAGTTAGATAGGTAAATTTGTATGTACATATGTATGTATGTTTGTGTGAATGCGCCTATCAGTGGATGTGTATATGCATATTGACATATTCGAGCTAGAAGAACGCAGCGAGGGGATAAACGTTTCAAAATACAATAAAAACAACAATAATAACGTAGGTGTGTGTGTCTATCGTACAACAACAGTTTAGACAACATTAACAGTGTTTTAGAAATTTGTTGTTGTTGTTGTGCATAGCCAAGAGCAATTGCTGTTAAGCATTATATTATACAACTGAGCATATGTTTTATATATGCGAATGTATGTGTCATACTATGGAATTCCGCTGGCCAACGGCGTTCCAATCAACGCGACCTGGGCTATGCACTATGCGCTTCAATTTAATTTGTGAAGCTTGAATTTAAATACCTGTCAGCCAAACGACCGCAACTCAAACGCCGTGGCCTTTGTCGGCTAAACATTTTGCCCCGCATTAGAAGTTGCTACTTGCGGCTTTTTTTTATGCTTACATTTGTATATGCTAGTGATGGTTTGCTGTATAATACAACAACAACACTGACTACAAGCACGGGATTCTAATTCCACTTCTTCAGTTGGCATGATTAAAGCTGTTGTGTTTTGTTTGTTGCTACAATTCGCTGCATGCACAGAAGCGCTGCTTCTTCACTCCCAGTAACTTCGTCTGTGTGTTTGTGCCCATAATTTTTTTACTCATTTTTTCACACCATACTTTCTTGATGTACGAGTGTACAAGCCTACATATACATACTTACATACATACATCTAGTTTTATTTTTATCGTACTATTTTTCGTTTCCCTTTCCAACTCAGTTCTGCGCACATACACTCATGCAAACATATGTATTAAGCAAATGCCATGCACATGGGCTCAAGCGTCCACCGTCACCATCCCCAACATTTATCGATGTCGAATGTTGCCATTCGCTAGACGCTTGCTTGCTTCGTTCCACATTGTCGTGTGTCCGCTCGACGGTTTGTCGTCGTCGACAACTCTCAGGTCGGCGTTTATCGACCGTAAGCAATAAGCGGCTACACTTAACATTCTTTCTTATTTTTCTTATCGCCATTGTTGTTGCAGTTTGTGCTGTTCGTGCATCGCTAACATAAAAACCGCTTCAACTACTGTTACAATTACTACGAAACACAATAAGGAGGATGATATAACATCAATTTAAAGCGCCTGCCTGTTTATCATTCTCAAAAGGACTTTCCTATGTTAATATGCCAGCTATTGCATACGTTTATTTACATACAGAGATATGCCCACACATGACGTATTTACATACATATGCATATATGTACATATATCATATTTATTTTCTCCTCTTTCATTCACATCGAATTCCCGTTTTATTTTCATCCTTTCACAAGCTCAATTCACATGAGCATAAACAGAAGTTCTTACTTTAACATTGCGCTGCTTACCACGCTGTCGACGTCACTGTTAACGTCCCTATTATCGCACGGCTACATTTGCTCTCACTCGCCTGCACTGCATTGTTTGCGCTCAATTTACGCCAAGTTTAGGAATCTCTCTTTCCACAAGTGTTAAAAATGTGCACATTTATGTATGTACGTGTGTGTGTAGCCGATTTTGCCTTCCCAACTCTTGTTGGCGAGAGTATGAAGCAATTTCTTTAACTATATATCCTAAAAGATTTTAAACAAGCTCATAAAAATTATTAAATTTGCTCCATTTGGTCTTTAACACCTCGGAGATAAAATGCATTGTACAATTTCGATGCGGCTTCAGACATATGTACATATATGAATTCCATGGGTTCATTCATCAATTTCGTACTACTGTTATGAAAATGATGTGTATAAACCACTGGAAAGGTCTTGAGGTTTTGGCTTTACAAGCTGCTTCAGATAAAAAAGACTTTTAACTTCCATTACCTAAATGTCTAATAGGTAAAACAGCCTCCATGTTCTTAATAATTAGTACATGTTTTCAGCATAAACATTAAATTCATATAGAAATACTTTTGTATCTGTAGCATTATCGATTTCCGATAAAAAAAATCTTGCGCGGCATCTGTGGGTAGTTTATGTGTGTGCGCCATCTGCAGTTGTTGCGCGCAAACTCTCAATCAGCTGTTTGTAAACACTCGCGGGTAAATGGCTTGGGGAAAAGCAATAAAAAAGTAAAAAACTAAATTTGTATAAAAGCGCATTCGTTTAACAAAACAAAAAGAAATTGTTAATGAAAACTAATTAAAAATCAAATAGAAACAAATGCAATAGGAAGCATGTCTTGATAGTTGCATGGGTTTGTGACCACCATGAGTGATAGGTGTGTATAAGTGCAGTGCAGTGAACGGGCGTAGCCAACCAATATATTAGTACCATACATTTTTATGATATATTGTTTTATATTATTTTATTGTTTGTTTTCGTTACAGTGGTGTCGTGATATCACTTAGCAGCACGGACTCTAGTACTGGTTGCAGCGAAGATGCTTCGGAGCCGGGGTCGCCATTTAGTCAAAACTCAATAATAGGTGACGAACAGCAAAGCAACTCGCCCGCCAAGGCCAATAAAAGCAGCGTTGAAAATCATACAATCATGCCGCCACAGACTACAATACTTGCTGTGGCGAATAATAGTACCAACAGCGGACAGGCTACCAGTAATAGTGCGAATGGATCGACCAGCGGCGCTAGCGGTTACACACAAACTGTCACAGGAACAAATAGCAATAACAGCAACAACACTGCCAAATTAAAACAAATTCAGCAACAACAACAAAAGAACAATAACACTGCCACTGTCCGCCATGGACTCCCTACTCTTCAATGGCCGTGGAACGTACCGGCAAGTAGTAGTACTGCACACACCACAAGCACATCTACATCCATACAAAACAGCAAGAAACGCGGTGCCGTTAGTGCGAACACTGCAGACAATAGCTCAGGTAAAAAGGCACGAAACACAAGTGCAGATAGTACAACAAATGGTGCAACAGCAGCGTCAACTGGCAACGTATCTGCAGCCAGCGCTGCAAAAAGACTGAAAGCGGCGGCATTGGAGGAGTCGCAAACAAAAATCACTGGTTACTTCAAGTCTCAAATGAAGTCGCAAATTCATCAAAGTAACTTAACAAAGCGCAATATGGAATCTGTACTGATTGCCACATGCAGTTCATCAAGCTCGGGTCTCAACACAACTTCGCTTACGATGAGTGCGCCGGCCACCACAGCATCACTAAATAAATATTTCAACATTTTAGAACAGTTAAAGGAAAATAGCCATAATAACGGCAGCGGAAGTAGCAACAACAGTAACATTACTGTTTCAAAGCCAACGCTAGTTGCATCATCATCATCATCATCCATAAATAGTAATATAATAGCTGCAGCACCACCTACGCCGACCTCCATCGCTCCAGCCGCTTCCACATATGTTACACCAGCGTCCGGATCAGGTGGCGTCGTTGCACTGACTTCCGCTACTGCCATGTCCTCTATGCCTGTGCCTGCTTTGAAGAAAATCGAACGCAGCAAACCGACCAAAATAGCGCAGGTCGCACCGAATTTACGGAAAACCCCTTCCGCTTCGGGCAACTACACTGGTGCAACTGGCAAATCTCCAGCTAAGAAACATGTCGCTATAGCGCCGAGGACGCCCGAAATGAAGCAACAACAAATGCAGCAGCAGCAACAGCAGGCGGCAGCGAAAGCCGAAGCCGCTGCAGCCAAGCAAACAAGCGCAGCGACAAGCACACAACAGTCCCAAACTGCAACGCAAGTGAGTGCCAACCCGCCAGCAGTCCTTCTTACTGCGATACGTTTACCTACACAAACTACAACGGCACCAACACCGACGGCGTCCACGCAACTGAAACAAACTGTAACACCACCGAAATTAACACCGGTCGCAACAGCCACTGCGACCACCACAACCGCCGCACCCGCCACCGGACAAACGCTTTATCAACTGCCCGCAGTTCAACTACCGAATTTAGTGCAACTGCCGCAGTTGTTGGCCGCCACCAATGGTGCCAATATCATGCAGTTGAACAACGTTGCCACGGCCACTAAAAACGCCAACCCTTCAGCGTCCGCCGCAGCCGCAGCTACATCTGCGCAGGCAGCTCAAGCTGCAGCCGCGCAATATTTCCTCAATGGCACCGTCTTCAAACTGCAGCAATTCACAACCGCGACTACCACGACGGCAACGTCCGCCGTAGCTGCCGCCAGTGCCGCCGCAACTGCAAATCCATTCAACCTGATGACTGCCGCAGACCTGCAAGAAATACTCATTAAGCAACAGCAACAGCTTCAACAACAGCAACAACTGCAATTGCAACAACAACAGAAAGCGGCTGCAGTAGCTGCAGCAGCAGCAGCGTCAGCCACTGCCCAAGCTACCAATACTAGTTTCCAAGAGATCTTCCAGCAGCAAATTGCCGCTGCTATTGCGGCAAATCAGCAGCAACAACAACAGCAGCAGTTTCAACAGTTGCAACGCTTGGGCGCCGCCGCTGCACAGCCGGTATTCATGGCCACTCCAGCAGGCCTACTATTGAACGCCGCTTCACTGCCGGCTATGCTGGCACAAGCAGCCGCCGCTTTGGCTGTCAATAACAATCAGCAGCAACAGCAAAAACAAATGCAAATGCAGCAGCCCCATCCACAGCAGCTGCCGGCTCTGCAGCCAATACAACCAAGCGCCTTGCCTGCGCTAAGTTCCATTTTCGCTGGTGCAGCGCAGCAGCAACAACAACAGCAGCAGCAGCCTCACACCTCCCACGACCAGCATACTGACTTCCAGCAGCAGCAGCAACAATTGCTTGCGTTTCTGCAACAACAACAGCAGCAGCAGCCTCACACCTCCCACGACCAGCATACTGACTTCCAGCAGCAGCAGCAACAATTGCTTGCGTTTCTGCAACAACAACAGCAGCAGCAACCACAATTCATAACAACAAGCCAGCCACCTCCGTTATCTGCTGTCAATTCGACTTCGCCGCAAACTGCAACTGCCGCTGCCACTCTAACGCCACTGCCAATAAATGCGTCTTCAAACGCGACTCCTGCAAATAACGCCAACACTGCCAAACTGGCCATCGTAAAAGCGACCACTGCCTCCACGCAACCGCAACAGTTTGCCGCGCTCAATTCGCAACCGCCACCATTAGTCACCATTTCACACGGCAAAGCACGCGCGACTGCAATAGCACCGGCCACTGCCATCAGCGCGACCTCCAATGCTAATGCTACGTCGAGTAAACCGGCCGCACTGGCGAAGCCATATCAAAAGCGCATGCCGAAGGTAGCGCCAGCGCCCGTGCCCGTAGCGCCAGCACCGAGCAAACCCGCGCTGACGAGCGCCAAAGCGAAAATCTCCACTGGCTGCAAAATCATTGCCACACCCACCACGCCGCCGCCACTAGTGCCCGCGCTCAGCAGCAATAACAGTAGTGGTATTAGCAGCGTGGCCTCCGCACCCAACAGCCGTGCCGCTCCAGTGGCGAAGCAACTGCTACCGACCAGTGGACTGCCTACGCCCGCGCTCATCAGCATTGCACCCGCACCTGCGACAATCACAACAACCACCACTGCCGCACCTAGTGCAGCGGCTGTGCCGAGTGCCATGAAAATAACTGCTTTGCCGCCACTTGCGCCCAAACTAACGCCGGTCGCCGCATCAATAACAACAACAGCTGTGTCATCCACCGCGATAACGGCAACTGCAGCGAAGGCGATCGTTGCGAGCGCTGCCGTCACAGCGACAACAACCACAACATCTACTCCAGATCTCTTCGATTTAGTAAAGAATTCGAATGGCGCCATCACTATATCAGCACCAACTACCATTAGTAACACCAATAACAACAAATGTCACAACAATACATTCAATAAGTGCGCAGCGCTACTGCCATCATTCTACAACTCATCGCTGTCATCATATTCATCTGCATCATCGCCCTCGCTCTGCTCCTCCACGCATACCGTCTCCAGCGATGGTTTTTGCTCCAAGATCAAAGAGGAGCCGCTGGACGAAGTGGCCAATGCTCCCTCAGCCAACACTTCGGATAGTGGTATCAAATTGGAGAGTTTCAATGCGTCCACACATAGCCAAATGCTATCGGCAGATATTAAGGTCGAACTAATGGAGGACACTACCAAAATGTATCCGTCAACCGTCAATAGTATTTCGACCGGCATTGGCAATAGTATCACGCATGCGAATGATTACTCATCGTATTCCTTCAGCTCACACTCGAATTCGGTCTCCTCGGCTGCTGATCTTTCACTAGAAGCATCTACCCCACCGTCGCTCTCTTCCCTGTCCGCCTCATGCTCATCCGCACCCTCGCCGGTACCGTCATCATCGGTGGGCGCATCACCGCGTAATTCCCCGCCGCCATTGCCGCCAACACAGCCATGCGAATCCAATTCAGCTTCCCTAAGCTCGGAATCCTCCGCTTCGTGTGTCACGGCCGCTACCGGCAGGGATATGCTCAGCGAGATGGTTACATCGTCATGCATATCATCTAATCTCGCTTCGGAAATGTCGAATTCGGCTGATGGCTCGACCACACACGCGAAGTCACTAACGTCCGGCCTCGAGGACGTCGAGAAAGATGCCAGCGCGGACGAGGAGAGCAGCGAAAAGCGTGACTTGCCCACACCCGAGTCCGGCATAGGTGGCAGTTTGACGGCTAGTGAAAGCAGCGAATCCATCGTGAGCACAATGTAAGTTGTCTTCAAACAATTTAGGTCAGTCATTGAATAATATTTGTAAAACATTTTAATTTTAGTTCCAACAACAGCAGTAAAGCTGAAATTATCGCCAACATTATCAATTCAATCGACTCCAATTCACCGCCACCCACGCCACTCTCTACGATTAGTGCTGGCAGCGCAGAAAGCGGCAGCCACATTAGCCACACCATTGCTGACCTAAATTCCAATAGCAGCAATGCAGCAACGCCAATCTCATCATCATCACCAGCTAACAGTGTTGATTTAAACACCAATTCTACCTCCAATAGTGCCGTACCCTCAGCACCGAGTTTGCCGAATATCAGCGATAACAGCAATTCGAATAGCTGCACAAGCAGCAGCAGCAACAGCAGTGTTAGCGGCGAGCCACAATCGAGCAGCAGCAGCAATTGCTTCAACTCAACACTGACGCTCATCGACACCAAGCTCGCGGAGTGCGCAAGTGAAGCACTGCCCAAGTGCGCCATCTCGCCCATACTCTCGCAGCCGAAAACTATACGCTTCCCAGCAGAGACTGGTGGTTTTCGGTATGGTCCTAAAGGTGCTAAACGCCACGACGGCGTCTGCTACTGGAATAAATGCAATAAGAAGCATGATAGCTGCTCCAAATTGTTGGATCATATGCAGACGCTGCACGTAAATACGCAAACAGGACCGTTTTCTTGCCTCTGGGTCGGTTGCAAGGTGTACAATAAGGAATCGTGCTCGCGTCGCTGGTTGGAACGACACGTGCTATCACATGGCGGCTCGAAGCAATTCAAGTGTATTGTCGAAGGTTGCGGCTTGCGTTTCGGTTCACAGGTAAGGATCAATTTTAGGTGTAACATTCGACAGTCTATGCTCCTTCGCTCCCCATATGACCGCGTACAAAAGCGCAGCAAAGTTCTCAAATCGCAACAAAATCCCTAAGTCGCTAACCTGGAAGCTCATGGTAAAAAGACAAAGAAACGTTGTTGGCAATCGGTCGGCCGACAGACCTTGGACGGCTAAAAATACTGGTTCGTTCCGGTTACGAAAACCCCATCTGTCGTGGGAACGACTCATATAACACTCTTCTCCCATGTCCCGACCTCGTAAAAAAGCATGTTTCTTAGGCCTATCATTAGGTGACTTCCATGTCCAACAACCTGCATCTTGCCACCTAAGCTTCTTTCTATGCATTATTTTACTAAAAAATGATTATTTCTTTCATTTTCAGCTGGCTCTTCAAAAACACGTAAACAATCATTTTACGGCCACCGAAAATAAGGAGAGCTCCAATAAGCGTACTTCGGATCCGCCAGTGCCCAAGCAGCTGCGTAAGAATGGCAAAAAGCTGCGCTATCGACGTCAACCATTTTCAGGTAATTACCGGAATCGATTTTGATACTATATACACTATAACGATGCACCACTGAATAACGGTTCTTCATTCCTTAACGGTTTATTAATGATGTCATTCCTCTTTTGCAGCGCGCATGTTCGACTTCTTTGACTCCGGCATAATGGAGGGTCTTCAACATCGTCTGCGACAAATAAGCGTGCTTTCAACGAGCTCCAACACAATAACATTTCAGGGTCAGTGCATGATGCGCCGCAAAACACAGCAAGGCAGTTACGAGAGCTTTATTCGTTGGTCACCGCGTGAAATGTGAGTAGCCACAACGTAAATAGTTTGAAATAAAATTTGATATTAACATATTTCGACATCCAATTGTAGCATTTCCGACGAGTGGGTGCCGGCTTGCGACGGACCTTACACGAAAACAGTTAACATTAAACGTATGCGTCCCGCGGAGAAGATAAAGGTTGAGAGCCTACTCATGACCGCTTACAAAATGCCATATTCGCCAAATCTGTTCGACGACGCCAGCGATGAAGATGACGATGATGATGAGGAGGCCTCCGATGATGGCGATGAAGATGATGAAAATAGTAGGTTTCAACATGTCTAGCTACGTTGTAGCATTTATGAATATCTCTGTCGCTATATGACCTGACCTGTTTTATCAAAATTATAATTATTTTCTTTTCACTTTTCTTCAGTTGATGGCGATGACACCACCGAATTGGCGACTTTAGTGGAAACGGTGCGCAGCTCACAACAGCAGAGCGCGCTTACAATTTCCCGTAAGCAAATGCAGCAACGTCGTAAGCATCCACGTAAGCCGCTGAAACGCGCGCATTTGGATAAACCATTGAACGTTTAACTCGCTGAAGTTACTCGCCGTGACAAGCGCCAGCGCTGCTCAATGATCTCCTACTAAGAATTAGGCAATGTTTGTGGCAAATGAAAAGTCTGCAATATATGAGTTAAGTGTTTAATTTGTTAAGTCTCGTGGACAACAAGTAAACAACAACAATAAGAACAAAAACAGCGCATACTACGCAGCAGTCATACATAATTCAGCATCTAGTAATTAGTATTTTTTGTTAAAATTAATTATAAATCAAAGATGGCAGCGCATATACATACATACATATGTATGTGTAGTATATATATAAATTATATTTTTTTATACTTCCGTTTGTAAATGTCTTAGAAGAGAGTAGTTTGCATAAGCTTACAAAACGCACTTTATGTAAATAAAATATTTAGTGTATTACATAATAAGCATATATTTATTTGTAAGAGAATTTAGCGTAGACATTATTTTTTACGAATAATACATTTATAAGCGACTTAAAAACTTAAAGCATACAAATTATACAAAAAAAAAAATAAATACATTCTGTTTTTATTTTTTAAATTTATGCCTAATCAATTAGTTGTATTTTGTTTAAGTATGGTTTTTAGAAAATTGTTTTTATATTTGTTTTAACGGTGTAAAGTTATAATCTAAATATTATTTTGTTAAAATTTTCTATTTTTAACATTTTATAACAATTGTTATCATATAAAGTGCTGCTGATTGCTGTTTGTTGGCGATTTTTTTTCGATTATAGTCTAACGGTGCGTTCGTTTTCACCAGTGAAAAAAAATCAATTAATGTTGTTCAAAATATTTATTTTTTTTATAAAGGATTTTTATTGGCATTTTCAAAATATTTTTTTACAATTTT